>NC_081185.1:80466145-80712470 GCF_029867415.1 Vicia villosa
GCAACCATTCAACAAATCAATGAGCAGGAATTGACTGAAGTTGCACGTTTAGGAATCCAACATTTCAAGGCTGCACGAAAACTAGTTCCTGAAATTGACGAACTGAAGAAACAAAGGGCCCTGATTGAACTTCGCATGTCTTCCTGGGTGATTCAGTATTCGAAGATAAAAGACACTCTTCCTAGAGATTTTAATTTAGTCCTTTCGACTCTTGTAATGACTTTTCTATAATGCACATTGGTTTATCTTGTAATCGAATTCCACCAGGGATATATCTATGTAGACCTTTTGTTTGCCAGTTTACATATTCTATACCATTTTGAAATGATCATGAGTAAGACTCTGGCAATTCTTCAAATCTTGTCAAAATATATTTAATTGTCACAGTAATCTTAATAAATATAAGCACGTGACCTGACTATCCTTCGCACCCCTTTCAGTCTAGACTTGACGTTTCCACTCCCCTAGCCGTAACCATTATTAAAAGATGACGTCACTTTCTTCAAAACGTCTTTTTTAAGACGTGCGTGCACCAGTTTCTCATGATTACATTTCAACTTCCAAGGGCGGGAAACAGCGGAAGCCATAACTCCTCTTTGGAATACCAAACGCAGTCTAATCAATCATTAAAAATTAAACCGTTCGTCTATTGCCCCAGATCTATATAAAGGTTCAATATCACATTTCTTCCTTCACACTTATTTGAAACCTTTGCTCAAAAGTTTGTTTCTCTTTCTCTGTTTCTCAGAAACATACAGCCTAAAAACAAACCTTTTTTAAACCTTCTCCTTCTCTTCTTGGCGCAACCTCCTACTTACAACAACATCAGAGCTTGCATAAAGAAAGAGTTCAAAATTTCTGAAGAATAGTTTGATGAAAACTTCATCAGCATTGGTGCTCTCTTCGCCAATCAAGAACCTGATTTCTACTATAAAATCCTGAAGGACCAGTTTATCCCAACATGCTGGCTGATTTCTGGATGTTTGCGTCTTTACACATAGATCCAGAGGGAAGAACTACCATAGTCTCTGAAGTTCGACGTGCCCAAATCAGAATCACTCCTTCCACCATCTCTAACTTGATGAGATGCAACAACTCTGGCGAAACCTTTGATGATAATAGCTTCAACATGACGACTCATCTTCTGTTGAGGACTCTCATAGACAACGACCCTTATAGTGCCAAGGTCATCAGGGTTTGGCATCAACTGCTCGTGGGTAACTTTCAACCACGAAACCATGACCAAAACAGCACCATGGTGGATGACTTGGAGTCTATCCTCTGTGCCCTTCGTGGGAAGAAAATCAACTTCCCTTTAATGATCTTCAAAGGGCTTGTCGAAGCCGTTTCCATGGCTGCTTCCCGTCAAGGGGTTGTGACCTGTCTTCCATATGGAAGGCTCTTGTCTTACATATTCCTTAAAAAGGGAATAGTGAGAAGGATGCGCAACTCTGGGTCGATGAATATGTTCGAGGCGGAGAGCTTGCCCCTGCTGCCTTTGGAAGGTTTAGACCAGAGGATCAACTAGGAGGTGTTTTAGTTTAGGTTTTTATTCGCTTTAGTTTCTTTTTGTAATCTTCCATGTTTTGGACACCAAACCTCTTGTCATGAATGTATCCTCTTAATATTTATGGAAGATATTTTGAAATTTACTCGTCTTCTTCTTTTAATTTTTTGATATACATGCTTGTTTGGATAACAAAGCCATTTTGGTGTTAGTTCAACCATTTTGGCTTATGTAGTATACTCTGATATCTACGTTATTGCAATCTTCACTTCATGCATGCTTGGTTTGTATCTCTTCAGATACTTCCCGTTTACTCTCAAAATCCTGCGATCTTCCGCTAACTCTTCTATCTCGTAAGCGTTATTCGAAAATACTTTCAAGATTCGAAAGGGTCCCTCCCAGTGTGGGGACCATTTACCAAGTGCTTGATTCCTTCGATCTATGGGTAATATAACTTTCCAAACTAAGTCATTATTGCTAAAAGTTTTACCTTTCACCTTTTTGTTGTATGTGATAACACGATTTTATATCGTATATTTAACCTAAAAACCATAGATATTTATAGCATTTTCCATTTATTATGTCAATTTATTATGATATTACGCGTGTATTTGCTTTGTTTCAGGTTTTACACTTCAATTCCGACTATTTGCGAAAAGGAAAGAAAATCGAGCTTAAATGACCAATATTTATGCTTAAAAGACGAAAAGGGTGCCGAAACTAAAGAGGGGTGCAATTAGGACCCAAAAGGCCCAAAAGAGACGAACCAGCCCACAAAGGAACAAAATTGCGTGGCCCAAACCTGCCCAGCAAGTGGAGACGCACGTCTCCACATCTTCCATGCCACGTCAGCAAAGGGAGACGCACGTCTCCATGTTCCTACATCTTCTCCACTTGAGACGCACGTCTCAGGTCACGTACCCAGTCTCCCTGAAGAATAGGAGACGCACGTCTCCAAGTCCCGGTCTGCAAAAAGTCCCGTTTTTCACGCAAAGCAACTGCAAAGCCTCACCTATAAAT
Organism: Vicia villosa; assembly: GCF_029867415.1. NCBI lineage: Eukaryota > Viridiplantae > Streptophyta > Magnoliopsida > Fabales > Fabaceae > Vicia > Vicia villosa. The sequence goes on from NC_081185.1 coordinate 80,468,673, forward strand.
AGAGGCAGCCACTTCAGTCCAAAGGGTCCGATTTCCTGCCAACGAAGTGCTGCCGAAATTGTACCGCGAACTGCTTTTCCTTATTCTGTTTTCATTTAACCGTCTATTTTCTCACAACGATTTCTACACTGGAAATTGTTGTGAACTTTTCATAGATCTAGCCTTACGTTAGATTTATCGCTTTATTTTCCTTGTTTTTTATTTTCTGCCATTTAAATTCTGAAGAACGATCCAGCCAACTTGTGGTGGAAGTTCGAGTACTTCAAGATTCAATTCAATCCAGATTTATTTTAATTCAGGTTTTTTTTATTTACCGCCTTATTTATATTATTTATCTGCATGATATATTATATGCCATTTAATATGCTTATTATTATGAACCAAACCAATATATGTATGTTTAATCGTATTAATATGTCTGGCTAAAATACTAGAGGTGTCGGTATGTAAAGTAAGTTAACCGTAGGGGTCCGAAATAAATTGGCTTAAATTATGTTTTATTAAATATCACTTGTTTTTGGTTTGTATGTCTAATTTAATTAGTAAGTCTTAAAACCAATAGAGCGAAAGTTTGAGGGATTAGGACGGTCAAAGGTTAAAATCAATAGAGCGAAAGTTTGAGATCTTTAACTGGATAGTAGACATAGGACATTAGTTTTAAGGATGGCGAAAGCGTATTAAAACTAATTGGAACTTATTTATTTTCAAAAATTGTTTTTACACTCGAGCGGGATGGCGAAAGCGTACGTTAGGGGTATTAGCTTGCTCCGAGTCAACAGAGCGAAAGTTTGAGATTAGGAGATTTAAATAGATAACAACCTCGTAAAACAAGCATTTTATTAATTACATTGTTTCCAAAAAGCTCTTCTAAAATCTAATGGGATGGCGAAAGCGTACATTAGGATTAGGACAGTAGTCTGACTCAACAGAGCGAAAGTTTGAGACGAGGATTTTTAATCAATTGGAATTAGTAAAGATTTTTAATTTAATTATGCAAAAACCAATGGACCTTCGGATTACCTTTAGTTAAACGAAATACATACTGACACCTGTCTTTTATTATTATTCTTTATTTTCTCACAATCACTTTCCCTTAGGAACAATCGAAAATTTTAGTACTCCTAGCTTTACATAGTAACCTTAGATAACGGTAGATCGATTCATAGTCCCTGTGGATTCGATATCTTTTAAAACTACACGACACGACTGTGCACTTGCAGTTATCAGATTTATAGACACGTAAAGTCGCGATCAAGTTTTTGGCGCCGTTGCCGGGGACTATTTAAGTCGATATCGTAACTCACTGTTACACCGTAGAGACTAGGAAAATTCTTCCCTTTCTTTTTGAACGATTGTATGCCAAATACTCGTTCACAAGGAGGAGACTTAATACAACGAATTAACGAGATCGAACGTTTCATTAACGTTAAACGTCGAGCTCGCAACCTTCCCGAAGTAGCAGAAATTCCGATTAATCAGGAATTGAATTTTACTGATCAAATCAATCAAATCACCCCGAAGTTAGAGATGGCTGCTATTCGTCCTCTTAGAGACTATGCCGCTCCTTCGCGCGCTGAACCGCATTCAAGTATCGCACCACCTGCGATTGAAGCGAACAATTTCGAACTGAAACCTTCACTGGTCCAAGCTGTTCAACAGAATCAATTCTCTGGAAGCCCTGTAGACGACCCCAATCTCCATTTATCCGTGTTCGTGCAATACGCCGACACTATCAAAGCCAACAACGTTAGTTCCGAAGCTATTCGATTACGCCTTTTCCCTTTCTCCTTGAGAGATAGAGCGAGAGCGTGGCTTCAATCCCTGCCTTCCAATTCCATAACTACGTGGGACGAATTGAAGAGAGTATTCTTAGCAAGATACTTTCCGCCTAGCAAAACTGCTATGCTTAGAGGTCAAATCAACGGATTTACCCAGAAAGATAACGAATCGCTTTTCGAAGCTTGGGAACGTTACAAGGACATGCTTAGAATATGTCCTCATCATGGACTCGAACCATGGCTGATCATCCATACCTTTTATGGTGGTCTCTTATATAACACTAAAATGACTATAGATGCCGCTGCTGGCGGAGCATTAATGGACAAACCCCATGATGAAGCATACAAACTCATAGAGAACATGGCACAAAACCATTACCAATGGGGAGGAGAACGCGCCGCTCTAGAGAAAGCCCAAACCAAAGGAGGAATGTACGAAATTAGTGGTATAGACCGCGTTAACGCTAAAGTAGACGCTTTAACTCAAAAGATCGAGAATTTGACCATCACTCCTTCAGCCACCGCTGCCGCTGTAGCACCTAACTGCGAGATTTGTGGATTGACTGGGCATGTAGTTGCTGAATGTCAACTCTTGACTGGAGTCCCATCTGATCAAGTAAATTACGCTCAAGGAAACCCTTATTCTAACACGTACAACCCTGGATGGAAAAACCACCCGAATTTTTCTTATAAGAACAACAATGCGTTGTACGCGCCTGGACAAGCACCTGCTGTACCACCTGGCTACCAAAAAGCGCCTGTAGCTGCTCAAAACACCCCTAGGAAGTCGAACCTAGAAATCATGATGGAGAACTTCATAGCTTCCCAACAACAAACCAATAAAGACTTCCTGAATCAAAACATCCACAATAGCGAGCAACTAAAACAACTATCGAACAAAGTAGATGCTTTAGCTACGCATAACAAAATGTTAGAAACTCAAATCTCACAAGTAGCTCAACAACAAGCACCTACTGCTGCCCCTGCTGGCACGTTTCCTGCTCAACCACAACCTAATCCTAAAGGACATGCGAACGCGATAACACTACGAAGTGGAACTAATTACGATGGACCCATAGATCCTAGAACCCAAAACGTACCCATGTCACAACAAGAGCCAAAGGAACCCCAAAAGAAAACAACCGACGAACAAACTGCTAAGACTGATGAGACCAATAACGAGGTGGAACCCGAAAAAGAGAAACCTTATGTTCCACCACCACCTTATAAGCCACCAATTCCTTACCCTCAAAGATTAGCTAAATCAAAAACCGAAGCGCAATTTAAAAGATTTGTAGAACTTCTGAAGCAATTAAACATAACCATACCATTCACTGAAGCCATAACTGAGATGCCTTCGTACGCTAAGTTCTTAAAAGAAATCTTATCAAACAAAAAGAAACTCGAGGATAACGAAACTATAACACTTACCGCTGAATGTAGCGCTATCATCCAAAACAACATGCCTCCAAAACTGAAAGACCCTGGTAGTTTCTCTATACCCTGCGTAATTGGAAAAACCATCATAGAGAAAGCCTTGTGCGATTTAGGAGCTAGTGTTAGTTTGATGCCTCTTTCGACCTGTAAGAAACTCAATCTAGGTGAGCTTAAAGCAACAAGAATGTCTCTTCAACTAGCAGACCGTTCAGTTAAATACCCTGTAGGAATGTTAGAGAATATCCCTGTTCGTGTAGGTCAATTCTACATCCCAACTGACTTCATCATTATGGATATCCAAGAAGATTCTAACATCCCGATCATTTTAGGAAGACCATTTTTAGCGACCGCTGGTGCAATTATAGATGTAAAGCGAGGAAAGCTTACTTTCGAAGTAGGAGAAGAGAAAATAGAATTTATCCTTTCCCAATTCCTAAAAGCACCTTCTATGATTGACACATGCTGTTCTGCTGACATAATCGACGAGTGTGTCAAGGAAATAAAATCCGAACCAAATAAGGAAACCGAAACCCTAAGAATTCCTATGCCGCCAATTTTTGAAGATGACAACTGGCGTGAGGAATATCAAGATAACCACCTGAGTGAATGCTTAGCTTTAACCCCTGATCCTATACCCGGACCAAAGAAACCTGCTATAGAGCTGAAGACACTTCCTACCGATCTTAGATACGAATTTCTAGACGAAGAACTAAACCGACCAGTTATAGTGAACGCCAACTTAGGACGAACTGAGACTGAAAAATTACTTAATGTCCTAAGAAAATACCCTACCGCTTTAGGATACAACATATCAGATCTAAAAGGTATAAGCCCTTCTCTGTGTATGCACCGCATTATGCTCGAAGACGATAGTAAAACCTCTAGGGAACATCAAAGGCGAATAAATCCTATTATGAGCGATGTGGTTAAAAAGGAAATCCAAAAACTGCTAGAAGCTGGAATAATATATCCTATATCCGATAGTAAATGGGTTAGCCCCGTTCACGTCGTACCAAAGAAAGGAGGAGTCACTGTAATCACTAACGCAAAAGGAGAATCTGTAGCACAACGTACCCAAACTGGATGGAGGATGTGCATTGACTATAGGAAGCTAAATAAAGCTACCCGAAAAGACCATTTCCCTTTACCTTTCATAGATCAAATGCTCGAACGCCTAGCTAAACACTCACATTTTTGTTATCTGGATGGATACTCCGGATTTTTCCAAATTCCTATCCACCCCGACGACCAAGAGAAGACCACATTCACCTGTCCTTATGGTACATTCGCCTATAGACGAATGCCTTTTGGACTCTGCAATGCACCTGCGACCTTCCAAAGATGCATGATGGCAATATTTGCCGACTTCCTAGATGGGATAATGGAGGTCTTTATGGACGACTTCTCTGTCTGTGGAGGAAGTTTTGAAACATGTTTAGAAAACCTTGAAATGGTGCTTAGACGATGCGTAAGCGTAAACCTAGTCCTTAATTGGGAAAAATGCCATTTCATGGTTCGACAAGGAATTGTACTTGGACACATCGTATCAGATAGAGGAATCGAAGTAGATAAAGCAAAAATCGAAATTATCGAAAACCTTCAACCTCCCAAAACCGTTAGAGAAATAAGAAGTTTTCTGGGACATGCTGGTTTTTACCGACGCTTCATTAAAGATTTCTCTAAAATAACCAAACCCTTAACTGAACTACTCATGAAAGACGCCGAATTTGTTTTCACCGATAAATGCACTGAAGCATTTCAAACGCTTAAACAAGCATTGATCTCTGCGCCAATCATGCAACCTCCCGACTGGAATGAGCCTTTCGAAATAATGTGTGACGCAAGTGATTATGCTGTAGGAGCCGTTCTAGGACAAAGAAAGGATAAGAAACTACATGTCATATATTATGCGAGTAGAACCCTAGACGAAGCTCAGATGAATTATGCCACGACAGAAAAAGAATTATTAGCTGTCGTATTCGCATTAGACAAATTCCGTTCTTACCTGGTAGGAGCCAAAATAATCATATACACTGACCACGCCGCCATTAGGTACCTCCTAACCAAAAAGGACGCTAAACCAAGACTTTTGAGATGGATCTTGTTACTGCAAGAATTCGACCTGGAAATCAAAGATAAGAAAGGCACTGAAAATGTCGTAGCAGACCATCTCTCTCGATTGGAAAATCTGAAACCCGAACAAGTACCAATTGACGATGATTTCCCTTATGAAAGACTCATCGCCCAATTAGAAGCAAATGAATTCGAACCATACCGTCCAAACTCTGAAACCAACAAATCAGCTGAAATAGCTTTAGCCCGATCTGACACACCTTGGTATGCAGATTTCGTAAATTACCTAGCTGCTGGTGTGCTTCCTCCTGATCTAAGCTACCAACAGAAGAAGAAATTCTTCCATGACCTAAAACATTACTATTGGGACGACCCACTCCTTTTCAAAAGAGGCCCCGATGGAATCTTTAGACGTTGTGTACCCGAGGAAGAGATAAGAAGCATAATAACACACTGTCATTCTGCACCGTGTGGGGGACACCATAGCACATCTAGAACCTGCGCCAAAATCCTTCAATCTGGACTTTTCTGGCCCAACCTGTGGAAAGACGTCTATTTTGCTGTACTAAGCTGTGATAGATGCCAACGGACTGGAAACATTTCAAGACGCGATGAAATGCCTCAAAAAGGCATTCTAGAAGTAGAAATATTTGACGTCTGGGGAATAGACTTCATGGGACCGTTTCCGTCATCGTTTGGAAATCAATATATACTCGTAGCCGTCGATTACGTTTCAAAATGGATAGAAGCTATTGCTTCTCCTACAAACGATACACGAGTAGTTATTAAACTTTTCAAAAACGTCATCTTTCCTAGGTTCGGTGTGCCAAGACTAGTAATTAGCGATGGTGGTTCCCATTTCATTTCAAGAATACTTGAGAAACTCCTTCGAAAATATGGAGTAAATCATCGAATAGCCACACCATATCATCCACAAACAAGCGGTCAAGTAGAAGTATCTAACCGCGAAATAAAACAAATATTGGAGAAAACTGTTGCTATATCGAGGAAAGATTGGTCAACCAAGCTAAATGAAGCTTTATGGGCTTATAGAACAGCTTTCAAAACTCCAATAGGAACTACACCATTCAAACTCGTTTATGGAAAATCATGCCACCTACCAGTAGAGTTAGAACATAAAGCCTATTGGGCCATTAAGAACTTAAACCTAAACTACACTGCCGCTGGTGAGAAACGACTTCTAGACATAAACGAATTAGAAGAACTTAGACAAGACGCTTACGAAAACGCCAAAATCTATAAAGAACGAACGAAAAAATGGCACGACAAGCGTATATCTAGGAAAAATTTTAGCATAGGCGATAAAGTGCTCTTATTTAATTCTAGACTAAAATTATTTCCTGGTAAGTTACGATCTAGATGGTCTGGCCCTTTCGAAATAACTAACATATTTCCGAGTGGAGCGATAGAAATCAAAGGAGAAACCGTCAAACCTTTTGTCGTAAATGGGCAACGTCTTAAGTATTACCATCATCTCGAATACGATGAAAACATCGAAGTTTTTAAACTTGACGAACTGCCCGCTTTTTCGAAAAAATAGTTTTCTATTTTTAAATCGTCGAGCTTACGACATTAAACAAAGCGCTTGGTGGGAGACAACCCACATTTACTTATTTTTCTATTTTATTTTATTAAAACTTTAATTTTTCTATTTTTTTATTTTTATTTTTCATTTTTAAAATTTTATTCTATTTTTAATTTTAATTTTAATCATTTTTGATTTTTCATACATCTTATAATAATTATTATAATTATAACTACTATCTTGATTTGAGAAAATATTTCCGTTATAATTATATTTATTATTATAACTTGTTACCTAAGCTTAATTTTAACTTTTTTATTTTAAATTAACACTAGCCTAATTCTAACTTATCCTAATATTTTCAACTTCTAGGTTTTTCATTTAATTACTAACTACGATGCAAGAAGTTGACAATATGGAAGTTGTGTTCCGTGGTAGAGGACAAGAAGCAAGATTTAACAAGCTGGCTGAAAGACACATGGAATTGACTTGCTATCCTCACCAACCAACTATGGTGAAGCTTGGTATCGAAGAAAGCATCCTACACCTGCTTAACCAAATCGGTTGGACTGGTTCTCACTTGTTCCGCAAGTTTAGCACTTATCGGAAGCTCACTCTGGAATTCTTGAGCTCCCTGACCTATCTTCCAAACTGTGGACAAGGACTGAAAAAAGGAGTTATTCTCTTTAGACTCTTTGGTATGGAGTTTAATTTCTGCATCCGAGATTTTGCTGAAATGTTAGAACTACCTCATGGACCTGATGCATACGCCCAAGTAGCTGAAGAAAATCTTCCATACTGGGAGTTGGAAAAATACTGGGGCAAGATCACTGGAAACGACAACCCTGAAGAGAATGAATTTCAATCTGAGAACATCCACAATCCTGCTTTCCGCTACTTTCACAAGATCCTTGCTCACTATATTTTTGGCAAGCCTGATAATGTCACTGAAGTTACTAGAGAAGAGCTGTTCATCATGTTTTGTACATCTCAGAATCGCCCGGTCAATGCCATCACATTCATGCTAACAAACTTCGAGCGCATCACGCAAGACGAAGTTTCACCCATTAGGATTGGCGGATTTGTCACTATGATCGCTAATGCCATAGGAATGAGAGTGCCTTTGCTTAGATTGACACCTTTTGGTACCCATACCTCTATGGACATCAATTTCTGCTTTAATCGAGGTATCATCGGTAATCTTGGACCTGATCGTTTTGAATTGCTCATTGATAACAAAGTTTGGTATCAGTTCACCTTACCGAACCCTAGGAAAAGTGTGCACAACCCTACCAACTGGCTTTACTATGGTCAGATTCCTGAGAGAGAGCCATCACCTGAGACTCCTCAAGCTTATGAACATTTTGATGAGGAAATGCCCGCATCTGAATCTGAACCTGAAACACCTCCTAGTTATTATGAACCTCTTCCTGTTGATGAACCCATTCCTGATTATGAACCTCTTCCTATTGACGAGCCTGTATCTGAGTATGAACCTGAAACTCGTTCTGAAGATTCCGTTGAAGATCACACTGTTGATATGACTGATGTCGAGGTCGAGCAACAACAACCCGCTACATCTACCGCTTCGGTGAATCAAAGAATGCCCAATCTGAACACGCACGAACAAGCAATCAATGCACTACAACAAGATGTACAACACGTGCGAAACGAGCTTCACACTTTGCAAATGCATTTCTTCGATTTCATCGACACCGTCAATGCTCAGTTCGACGAAGTCTTCAAACACATTCAGTCTAATCAGAACAACAATAGACGTGGCTAGATGTACCGTATTAGATTATTAGATTTTTATTTCTAGTTTTAGTAATTTCTATTCTTAATTTAGATTTACATTTCCTGCACTTTTCCATTCTGCTATTGTTAACACTCAGTACTGGTTTAATTTTAAATGCAATATTTTATTCACTACTGCTGCTGTGTTATAATATTCTGCTGCTGTGTTATAATACACTGCTATTAACTGCTATATATGTTTACCTGGCTATCACTTTTTGCTGTTAATAGTATTAAAATAAGACACTGTTCTGAACTGATGGACACCTTTTGCTGTTAATGGTATCAGTCAGCACTGTCTGGTCATCTGCATGCGTGACCCACTTGTCTGCCACAGGAGACGCCCGTCTCCATCTGTGTGGGACCAGTTGGAACGAAACAAGGGACAGGAGACGCACGTCTCCATGCTCTGCCCCAGCAGACTGGCTGCCTGAGACGCACGTCTCCCAAGGCTAGCAGTCTGCATTTGACCACGCAGACCATTCCTCTCTCCCTCTTAAATTTTGAATTTGAATTTCAAAATTCATTCTCCTCATTCTTCCCCTATTTATTCCATTTAAACTCCATTAACCTCATTCATCCTCCATCATTCACCTCTTAAACTCCATTCATTTCCCATTTCTCTATTCTATTCAAAAATTCAAACACCACCATTACTCCATATTTAATTCTCCATTTACCACACCATTTTCAAACCTCACTATAAAACCACACCACCACCACTCTTATTCTTCACAACCTTCATACCATTTCTTTTCTACCATTCTAATACCATCTTTATTTTTCATCTTCAAACTCATCATGCCTCCACGTTCAATCATCCGTAGTGTGCGTCCTGAGAGACCACCCCCTAACCTTAACAATATTATATTCCGCGAAGACGACAATGATGCTCAAAGAACCAAATACCTCGCTTTCTACGAACGTTCGGTTGTTCCCACAAAATTTGTGAACACCGAATGTCTAGAAACTCTAGGCCTCATTGATGGTGTTACCCGTTTACTCACTAAATCTAACCTACACCATCTCTGTACCGAACTCGTACCCACCTATGAGCCGCTCGTCTTAGAATTCTTGAGTTCTTTCAGTTACGACACTCCTTCTGATCAACCCCTCTCAACCGGTAGCATCCAATTTAGGATGTTCAACCGTGAATATACACTGGATCAAGAAGTTGTGGCTACGTACTTGAATTTCAATACATCACCGAATGCTCTCCGCACTATCTTTCAAGAACTCAATGGTCGTTCATGGGAACAACATGCCTTCGACCTATGGTTTCACCTCACTGGCGAAGTTCAAACTGGTTGGAGGGCCCTACATGCTTCTCACATTCAAAACCCCGCTATACGTTATTTTCAACGTGTTTTGGGGCATACTATTTTTGCGCGATCCAACAACCACAAGGTAAATCATCATGAACTATTCTTCCTTTACTGTGCGCTAAACAACGTCCGTTTTAATGCCGCACCGTTTATGCTCCAACACATCCAAGGCTGTGTCAATGCCCCCGCTACAAATCCCTTTTTGTTTGGCGGAATTATTACTTCCTTGGCCTGTGCTTTAGGTCTTGGTGACGAGCTCCTTTCACTCTCTCATCTCATGATGCCTGCTCAATCACTTGACCTCACCTATTGCCGTGACTCCCACTTGGTTTCACCACGCCATGATGGCCGATACACCTTGGTCGTCAACAAAGTTCTGATTCCTTATGTCATCCTTCCATGTCCTGAAAGAATCAACATCCGTTATGTTCAGCGTTGGAGGCTTATTGAAGACAACCCTCAAGATAACCAACCTGATCATCCTAATGAACCTATGGATGCAAATGAAGAAGAGCTCAACCAAAGACAAGCTGATGTCAACCAACCTCCTCCAAACAACCCTCCGCCTATCACTCTTGAAGCCATGTATGCTGCTATTCAACGTCAAGATCAACTCGTTCAAGCTATGCAGACAAACCAAACTGAAACAATTAGGCTCATCCGAGAGATGCAACAGGAGCACCGTGACTATGCTATTAGAAACGAAAGTCAATACGCTGAAATTGCCACATATTTGCATGATCTTGACATTCGTGTTAATGACTCTCCTGATAGACGTCGCCGTGTTCGTACAAGAGGCGCGAGCAGTTCTCGAAACCGCAACAATGAGGAGTAGTTCTTATGCACTGAGGACATTGCATCATCTAAGTCTGGGGGAGTCGTATTATTTATATTTCCTTTAGTTTTATTTCCCTTCAGTTTATTTCCCTTCCTTGTAATGTTTTTTCTAATTCAATAAAGAATATTTATGGAATTTAAGTCTTATATGTATAATTCCGTAGTTATTTCAATTTCTTCCATTTTCTTGAGCCATAACAAAAATTTTTTGCTCCTAAACGATAAACGCAAACCCCACACGTTCAAGAAATACGAAGCTACTCAATCACTCAACGAACCGAAACTGAATTAATCAATATCCTTATTGTCGCAACACTCTAAAACCCCCGAGTATACATAACCGATTTGAATACCCGTTATACCAAAACCATCGACTTTAAGTTTTGAAATAACCCTTAGTAGTTTATTCTAGCAGTCGGCACCGTCTTAGATACAAACTACGCAGAGAGTCGATGAATATAAGTGTATGATCCTCATAATAATTATGTGTTCAGCTATAAGAAGAAATGTGCCTACTAAGTAAGGTGATCCTCACAAGATCATTTAACCTAACGGTCGCAAATCTCATATACAAAGAATTTAAAAACTCACTGTCGATTGGTTCAGAAGTCATCTGGTAATGAACTTGGTAGGAAGGACTATTGTCCGATTCCCCACAATCTACAAGTGAATGCTAAGGAGTATACCACATATTGTGCCAGAACTCCATGAGAAGGATCATAGTCACTAACCGACTACTCTGCTATGTGCGTGTCAAGATAATGGGCTTAATGTGATTGCGCGCGAATGAAAAGGGTGAAACATGATGACAAGTCAAATAGGTCGAGCTATAATGGCATGATTCGGATTGGTATGCATGCTGGGAGTTGTTTAGTGTTGTTACTATAGGTTTATTGCTAAGATTCGTTACTTCCGAATAAGAACACTATGTAGCTAAGTATGACTGAACGACGTGGTGGAAGTGTGTTTCATTTATCTTTATCTTCTTATTTTGCTTGAGGACAAGCAAAGGTTCAAGTCTGGGGGAATTTGATAACACGATTTTATATCGTATATTTAACCTAAAAACCATAGATATTTATAGCATTTTCCATTTATTATGTCAATTTATTATGATATTACGCGTGTATTTGCTTTGTTTCAGGTTTTACACTTCAATTCCGACTATTTGCGAAAAGGAAAGAAAATCGAGCTTAAATGACCAATATTTATGCTTAAAAGACGAAAAGGGTGCCGAAACTAAAGAGGGGTGCAATTAGGACCCAAAAGGCCCAAAAGAGACGAACCAGCCCACAAAGGAACAAAATTGCGTGGCCCAAACCTGCCCAGCAAGTGGAGACGCACGTCTCCACATCCTCCATGCCACGTCAGCAAAGGGAGACGCACGTCTCCATGTTCCTACATCTTCTCCACTTGAGACGCACGTCTCAGGTCACGTACCCAGTCTCCCTGAAGAATAGGAGACGCACGTCTCCAAGTCCCGGTCTGCAAAAAGTCCCGTTTTTCACGCAAAGCAACTGCAAAGCCTCACCTATAAATAGAGGCAGTCACTTCAGTCCAAAGTGTCCGATTTCCTGCCAACGAAGTGCTGCCGAAATTGTACCGCGAACTACTTTTCTTTATTCTGTCTTCATTTAACCGTCTATTTTCTCACAACGATTTCTACACTGGAAATTGTTGTGAACTTTTCATAGATCTAGCCTTACGTTAGATTTATCGCTTTATTTTCCTTGTTTTTATTTTCTGCCATTTAAATTCCGAAGAACGATCCAGCCAACCTGTGGTGGAAGTTCGAGTACTTCAAGATTCAATTCAATCCAGATTTATTTTAATTCAGGTTTTTTTTATTTACCGCCTTATTTATATTATTTATTTGCATGATATATTATATGCCGTTTAATATGCTTATTATTATGAACCGAACCGATTTATGTATGTTTAATCGTATTAATATGTCTGGCTAAAATACTAAAGGGGTCGGTATGTAAAGTAAGTTAACCGTAGGGGTCCGAAATAAATTGGCTTAAATTATGTTTTATTAATTATCACTTATTTTTGGTTTATATGTCTAGTTTAATTAGTAAGTCTTAAAACCGATAGAGCGAAAGTTTGAGGAATTAGGACGGTCCAAGGTTAAAATCAATAGAGCGAAAGTTTGAGATCTTTAACTGGATAGTAGACATAGGACATTAGTTTTAAGGATGGCGAAAGCGTATTAAAACTAATTGGAACTTATTTATCTTCAAAAATTGTTTTTACACTCGAGCGGGATGGCGAAAGCGTACGTTAGGGGTATTAGCTTGCTCCGAGTCAACAGAGCGAAAGTTTGAGATTAGGAGATTTAAATAGATAACAACCTCGTAAAATAGGCATTTTATTAATTACATTGTTTCCAAAAAGCTCTTCTAAAATCTAATGGGATGGCGAAAGCGTACATTAGGATTAGGATAGTAGTCTGACTCAACAGAGCGAAAGTTTGAGACGAGGATTTTTAATCAATTGGAATTAGTAAAGATTTTTAATTTAATTATGCAAAAACCAATGGACCTTCGGATTACCTTTAGTTAAACGAAATACATACTGACACCTGTCTTTTATTATTATTCTTTATTTTCTCACAATCACTTTCCCTTAGGAACAATCGAAAATTTTAGTACTCCTAGCTTTACATAGTAACCTTAGATAACGGTAGATCGATTCATAGTCCCTGTGGATTCGATATCTTTTAAAACTACACGACACGACTGTGCACTTGCAGTTATCAGATTTATAGACACGTAAAGTCGCGACCAACAGCTTTCAATTTACAGTTTTCATTTAAATTACTGTCAAATATAAATTGTATATACACTGTTTAGAACTCCGTTTGAGAAAAACCTTAGGACAAATAAACTGTATATATATAATAGGACTATGACCTAGGATTGAGAATGTCTTCCTGGTGAAGGCTCTTTCCTAATTAGATTTCTATAGTTCAAGCTCAAGATGAATTATTCCCGGTGAAAACTTCTTGAAAAAAGCCTTAGAACAAAAATAGGGCACATCCACCCAAGAGGAATTATTCCCGGTGAAACCTCTTACCGATTTGCTTAGAGCCAAACTAAGTTCAAAGACAACATAACTTTATCTTGTGCTATAGCAAGGACCCTCGATGACCCTCGATTAGCCTCCTCTTGGGCTTACAATACAAGGACCCACGAACTTCTTAAAAGCACATTCACAGCTTTCTCTTGAGCTTGTATACAAGGACCCATCAGGTTTCTTATAAACATAGGAATAGATCTTTAGTCACCTTTTAGCTTACCCTGGTGAGATTCTTCTATTCTTCAAACCAGACTCCAAACAAGCTAAGAATGTCTCAATCTCAGTATTGAGTTCACCTTTTGGAATGAGAGACATGGACAGTCTCTGTCACCCATATCTTCAATCTCCAGTGTTGCACCCTAAAATTTGCCCTCTTTAGTTGAGCTATAAGTTATCCAAGACGTTTATTTCGTCGTTCAAAAAGGAAGAAAAATAATAAAGAGTTTTCACAGGTTTAAGAAGATATGATGTGAAATGCGGTTTATACAGTGGAAATACGAGAAAATTCAGAAGTCTTATTTGGAAGGTGATATGAGCTGAGTTCCCGCACGGCCCCTACTGTTTCGACGTTATCTACAACTTTCGAGTTTGACTCAGAAACCAATTCCATGAGGAAGGTTGTCGAATTTGCAAATTACTCGAGATTTCACAGTGAAAAATGGTGCTGAATGTAGGTTTTCGGACACTAAAAAGTTCATATCTCACAATCCGCTCGTCCGATTCCCTCGATATTTTAACTTTACCTCTGTGCCATCATTACCAAGATTTTGTATGTTTGGACCGAAGACCAATTATGCACTGAAAATTCCCAGCATTTTGAAGAACGTCGTAATCTTTCGGTGAAAAGTGTATTTTCGGGTATGTCGCGACAAGTTTGAAAATTCATAACTTCTTCGATTTTTATCGTATGAAGTCCATTCCGGGGGCATTTTCTCGGAAATTTCGTTAACTTGGATTCTTCATCGCACATGCTTGTTCAGATTTCGAGCCAAAGGATGATTTTTATCGAGTTCTTTGAGCGGTGCGCATAAAATTCTGCACTGTCGCGCCAGATGAATCGACGTTTCTCGTCATTCAAACGCGCGTAATTTCTTTATCGCTTATCGGATTGAGACGATTCTCGCGGCTATGATTCACAAATTTAGTCATCTTCGAGTCGATGTTGGTCCTGATTCCTAACTTCGCATCGATTCGCGTTTCCTCGAAAACGAGCCAAAAGAGATAATTAAGGGCATTTTGGACATTTCACCACTCACACTATATAAACTATTTTACTTCACATTCTCTCATAACTTCAATTCACCAAAATTCTGAAAAACACTTTCTCTCAATTCTCTCTCAACTTTCTTGGATCAAAACCATAAAAACTCACAAAAACTTCATCAATCTTCATCAATTCAAGATCAAATCTCAAGAACAAATGAAGATCAAAGCACAAATCAAGATCTTCTACTCCGATTGAAGTGTCGCGCGTCTCTTTCCCTCTCCAAGGATCTCATACGCCACTCTCTCCCTCTCATCTCTTGGATTTCGTTCGTGTTCGTGTCGTGTTCGCGTTCGTGTTCATCTGATCTCATTCTCTTCATTTGATCCAGTAAATTCACCACAAACCTTGCTAGATCATTGATTTTGTTGCTAAATTCGACATTGATCATGATGACTTTTGATTGTGGATGATAGATCTATGTTAATTGATGATGATAATTACTTGTTGATTGAATGATTCGTGTTGATCTTGATTATTTGATTGAATTCGAGATTTACCGGTGAATTGTTGTTGATGATGCATGTGTATTGCTTACGATCCAAGAAAATGCATGTTAAGTGTTTGATAATTGGTTTATGTGAAGCATTTGCTCTTAAATTTGTGCACTAGCACGTGATAATTGATTGTGGAATGATAATTCATGATGCCTACGCTTAATTGATATGCCATTTGAGGTTTGATAATGTTTGCTCTTGATGATATAATCACAATGCTTACGATTCAATGCTTGCATGCTAATTGTTCGATAGAATGTTTAATTTTGCTCTTAAAGACCAATCAATTTGTTGAATAATGTGTTTGCTCTTGACTCATAGCATTGCATGTTTGATATTTGCTTGTATGTTGAACATTCATGAAGAAATGCATCATGTTTGCTTGCGAGAAAATTCGATTTTTGGCAATTGGCACTGTTTAGGTCGACGTAAGCTCCATCTAGGTCGACCTAAATCCTTCTTGTGCGCTTCTGGTCCATTTAGGTCGACCCAGGATGAGTTTAGGTCGACCTGAAGCTGTTTTTTTTAGGTCGACCTGAAGCTGTTTTTTTTCGTTTCTGAACCATTTAGGTCGACCTAGGTTGAGGGTAGGTCGACCTAGAGCTGTGTTTTTGCTTCTTTTACTTCCTAATTTCGATCTTTCATATCTTTTTACTCGTAACTCCGATTTGCGCGTTCTTTATATCGTTGGAAAGCTTGTGAAACGTGCTATCTCGTGAGAGGATTGGTATTGATTGATTGTGGTTTATTCATCTTTGTTTTCCCCTTGACATTTTGTTTTTCATTTCATGTTTGCATTAGTTATTCATTTTCTCTTAGATTAGAATGCAATAACGCAATTCCGATTTCGATGTTTTGTTATCTCTAACTTGTGTGCTAGTATGCAAGGCATTTGGAAAGGCGCTTACCGATGAAGCTTATTTCATTTGTGTTCCACTTTATTTGTGGGACACAACTCCACTTCCTCGTGTCGTGTTCTCATCTTGGAGACACGCCTTTCACTTTATATTTGTTTGTCTAGATTGCTTGTTTCCTCTTGCAGGTGTATTGTGATTACGCTCGATGCGTACATTGACCATGATTTATTTTCACGACGTCGACCCTTGTTTGCTTACATGGCTAATCGGTGTGCTGACTACTTGCTCTTGCTTTGCTAGCTCGCTTGCGGGATCTCTGGTTTTCTTTCTTATTCTGCCGCAGTTTACGGATCGTAATCCGTTTGGTATTGATCCCGTTTCATTTTATCTTTTTCTTGCACTTTATCGCTTTTTTGCATCATCCTTTAACATGAGAAGTAGGACTTAGGCATTCATCTAGCCAAGCCCTCGAAAGAGGCTCTGTTCTTGTTGGTGTGTTTACATTTGTGCTTTGAGGCAGGGAGTCACGGTGTAATAAGACCTTAATGGCGCTCTGTTAAGTCCTCCTGGAAGGCATGCGGAAAGGGTTAGCAATCAACCCTCGCCCAGTCTCATCGAGTTCGTTCAGTATGCGCACGCTACGCGTGGCTCGCTTCTGAACTAGCACAAGATCCTGTTATCGAGTATGTCAGGTAAAGGGTTCATGGAATCAGACAACCGCATTTCCTATAGCTCGCGTCGCTCGACGTTGATGCTCGGTGTACGCACGCACCGTTTTCCTTTTGGATCCCTGACGGCTTGGTTGCCGGGAGGGACTCGCTCCTCTTATCTATGGCCCGATCATTTTTGCGAGGTCTAATGCTTGGTTGACTCGGGTGATCCACTCCCCTTGGCTATGGCGGGACCACTTTTCTACTACTTGGCCAGTGTCAGTAGTTTGTTTGCTTTACGAGCGAAGCTCGTTTGTGTGATATTCTTGTGTGTTGTTTTCGCTTTTCCCCGTAGGTTGCTAGCTTAGTTTAGACTTGTACCCTTTGTATGATAACATAGGTAGCAAGCTTTCACCCTTAGATTAGGTTTTCCTCATGCATTCTTTAAAACACAAACCACACTCTTTGATTTTCTTTTCTTAAGAGCTTGTTATTTCCGCTCCGTTCCCAAGCATAAGCCTCCAAAGGTCGAGCAGCGGAGTGTGAATGTAACTCATTCACCTAAAAAACACAAAACAAACAGAAACCAGTTAGCCGAGCTACGGTACCTCTGATTCCTCAAAAAGGATACGTAGGCAGCGGGGTAGGGCCCGTGCGAGTATAACTCTTTCTTTTCCCTACATTTTGCATGCATTTTGGTCCAGATTAGCGCAATTTTCTTACACACCCATAGTTTTAGACACAAGCGTGGATACCATCGAGTATGATGGGCGCGAGGGGTGCTAATACCTTCCCCTCGCGTAACCGACTCCCTTACCCTTTTCTCTGGTCGTGAGACCGTTGTTTTATTTTGTGCTTTGCTGGCATTCCCTTCCTTTTCAGGATAAATATGTTAGTGGCGACTCTGTTGATTTTCGCGGTAGCGACATCCAGTAAGTCTTCTCCTTAGTAGAGTCAAGATTCCACATCTTGAATTTCATCAGTAAGGTCAGCCTTAATCTTGGGCTTTAAATAAGAAGTATAAGTCAAAAACTCCCTGGAAAGGGTTAGCCTCCATCATTCACACCTTCATAAGTCAAAAATTCCTCGGAAAGGGTTATCCTCCATCAATCAATCCTCAACAGAACAATATCCCCGGTAGGGTCAACCTCAGTTCTGGACTTTCAAAATAATCCTCAAATTTTGCCACAACCTTGGGCTTTGTACAAGGCAGATAAACATCCGTTCCTGTGTCAAAAGATTCATAACCTTTGAGTCTTTTCCCCACTGAGTTAGCCACAACCTTGAGCTTTGTACAAGGAAGAAAATAATGTCTCTCTAGCTAGAGTCAGCCACAATTCTGGGCTTTGTACAGAACACCAAATAAATCTTTCAATCAAATAAAACAAAACATTCTGCAGCAAAAGTCAGCCACAATTCTGGGCTTCATACAGAACACAAAATTTCTTCAGTCAAAAGTCAATCCCCAGTGGAGTCATCTCCCAGGGTCAGTAAAAACTCTTTTAAGCCTCAAGCTTGGGCCTTGTACAAGCCAGTCAAAATCTAAATCTTTCTTACAGAGGTGAGACATGATTCATCTCTATGAATAGATTTTTTTTAATTGTTATACCACATTCAAACATAACAAACATCATTTTCATAAAAAAAAAAACATTTCCCATTTAGATTGATATAAGACTGTTTGATCTGTCGACTTCACATCCAGACTGCTGTCTTCCTCTAATGGTTGAAATCTTTTACTTTATATAAGATGATACTGGCATACTTGCACACACACAAGTAAGGTCCCTCTCTTATCATAAAGTAAACTTTTCATTATGATTGTTCTTTCATATAAGATGATACTGGCATACTTACACACACAAGTAAGGTCCCTCTCTTATCATGGAAGAACCCTCATTTTCATTCACTAAAAGAATGTTTGTGGTAAAACAACTGAAATATCTCTCCTTTAAGATGACGACTCGTCTCTTTTCTGCAAACAGAGATTTAATTCAAACTTCAACCTTGAGTTCAAACAAGGCACCCAAAATCAATTCATTTCCCTAATTAGTTCCTCAAACTACAAAAAGCTCTGACTTACATTAGGGATATGTAGGGATGAGATTTACAAGGAATCTCAGCGAGCTAATAAAAAACCAAAAATAGTCAGTTCATCTGTCTTTCAATTCAATTCTCCCTCCTAACACAAAGGAGAAATTTTCCCAATCAAGCAACAATACAAACACATAGACACAGAGAAGGTTCCCGTAGAGTACTACGGATATGTAGGGTGCTTAAAACCTTCCCTATGTGTAACCGACCTCCCAAACTCCAGAATATTTGATTAGGTGAAATCCCCACACCTAGAAAACTCTTAGGGTTTATTTGAGATCTTTTTCCCCTTCCTCCTCGCAGGATAACTAAAAAGTTCGTGTGCTATCGTAGGAAGAACTAAAATAAAATTCCTCCCACAAGGGCGCCTCTCTCCTTCCAAATTTCGCGTGAAGGGTCCGGCGTGCCGTCCTCCCAAGTGAAGCGGGGAGGCAAAAAAAACGACACCATATTGTGTCGAACTGAACAAGTCAAAATATAGGTTACATTAGCACTTGTCTAAGGATTAACTAGTCAATCCTGCGAGTAACCCTTAGTTTATAGGCTTTGGGAGAACTAGCGGTTGTTTACCAATTTCCACAGTAAACACCGATACTCCTTAATATTCTTTGCAGAAGAACTTTTAGGAATCAGCGAAACAACTGTATAGTTAAAATCATTGAGTTGACAGGAGCTATCAAAAAATTCATGAACAGCAACAATCAAATCACTTTTTATTATGTCCCAAGTGCATTTGAAAAAGAAAGAATTGTAGCCATCGAAACCTGGGGAAGATAGATCATTAATCTCCTTCAAGGCTTCATAAATTTTAGCATTGCTAACAGGACTGATTAGGCTAGCTCTTTGGGCCACAATCAGCTTTTTACCACGTCTCATAGCTGGTACATTGATACTAGGTAGAAGATATAACCTAGTACCCATTAGCTTCTTATAATAATAATTCAAAACAGTATCTTCAATGTCAGTAGGGGTATTAATACAAGTTCCATCATCATCAAATAAAATCTTCAGACTGTTAGAACTATGCTTTAGGATATCTTCTTAAGCCAATAAATTTTCGATCTCTATTTTAGGATATCTTCATCAATGGAATGCCAATAAAGAAGCTCATCAGTACAATTCTTAACCTTCTCAATCAGTTCTCTATTTAACCTATCTGCTTATAAATCCCGCTGAGCCTGGTCAAGATTAGCTCTTGCATTTGTAATGTGGGTCTTAGCCCGCAGGAGAGGAGAGTGTAACTTATGAAGAATGAAGGATAGAAAAACACTTAGAAAGGGGGGGTTGAATAAGTGTGACTTTAAAAACTTGTAAGATAAAAACAATGAACACAATTATTTTTATCCTGGTTCGTTGTTAACGAAACTACTCCAGTCCACTCCCTTAGAGTGATTTACCTCAACTGAGGATTTAATCCACTAATCCAACTGATTACAATGGTTATCCACTTAGAAAACTTCTAAGTCTTCTAGAGTATACAGATCACAACTTGATCACTCTAGGACATCACCACTTAGAAAACTTCTAACTCTTCTAGAGTCTACTGATCACACTGATCACTCTAGGAACCTTTTACAATCAATGTAAAATAATGTTTACAAGAGTATGAATTGCTTCTTATAAAGCTATAATCACAACAGTGATATTTCTCTTAAGTTCTAAGCTTAACACTCACTAAATATTACAAGAGTTTGTGAGGTTGAAGATGAAGTTCGTGAGCTTTGAATTTGACAGCGTTTTGGTATTTTGCGCAAGAGTTCGTTTTTTTTCTTCTGATCAGAACTTCTATATTTATAGGCGTTTTGAGAAGATGACCGTTGGGTTGCATTTAATGCTTTGCGTGAATAGTACAACTTTTCATTTAATGTTTCACAATGTTGTCAACTACCTCGAGCCATGCTTTTGATGCTTTTACTGACTTTGCCTTTTGTAGCTTCTAACGTTCCTTTTGTCAGTCAGAGATTAGACTTAATAGCCATTCATCTTGTACTTGCTTCTGGACTCATGTTTGTGAATAACAACGATTGAATATCAGAGTCAACAGTTTGGTGCAGAGCATCTTCTTGTCTTCTGACTTTGAAAAGCTTGAGCGTGATACCATAAGAACTTCAGTGCTTCTGCTTCTGACTTCATGTTCTTCTGATGCTTCATAGTCCATGTTGTGATTCTGCTTGACCATCTTCTGATGTCTTTCCAGAGCATGTTTTGATGTAGCCATCCAGAACCTTCTGAGTCAGTGCTTTTGAGCTTTGATTTGTGCATACTCTTTATATATTTCCTGAAATGGAAAATGCAAAGGATTAGAGTACCACATTGTCTTATACAAAATTCATATATAATGTTATCATCAAAACATAGAATATTGATCAGAATAAATCTTGTTCTAACAATGTCCCCCTTTTTGATGATGACAAAAACATATATAATTGATATGAATATGTAACCAGAATATCAAATGACCAAAGACAATTACACAGATATAGCATAAGCATATAATCAGAGTGTGTGAATATGTATCCCCCTGAGATTAACAATCTCCCCCTGAAAGTAATACTAGAAGAATTTATAAATAAAAGACTTCCCTGAGTATTTTTCCATTTCAGTCGAGACTTTCACTTTGCATAGAACTTCAAAATATTCAGAGCTTCTGTTTCTGGCTTCCATAGGACAGCTTCAGAGCTTTGAATTTCTCCTTTGTAATCAATCGAATCATAGCATGCTTGATTGTAGCAAAACATTCTTGAATGTGTCATAGCATTCTTACATCCTGGAATGTATCAGAGCATACTAAACAAAATGTATCAAAGCATGAATGTATCACAGCATTCTTAAAAAAAATGTATCAGAGTATTCTAAGAAGAATATCAGAACATTCTTCTTGCTTTTGATCTTGAAGCTTCACAGCACTAAGCTTGCTTCAAATCTTTAAGAACATGCTTCTTTATAGAATTGCTTTTCCTCATGTATTTGCTTCTCATGTTGAGCTTTTTCATAATATCTTCAATCCTGCAAAAAAATCTCAAAGACATAGAACTTGCAAATAATGTTAGGAAATGTTGAGACTTAATCCCAGAAACTGATATAATAAATCAAATCAATTATCATGTTTCTCCCCCTCTTTGTTATAACATCAAAAAGCATTAAAAGATTCAGATGATAAAAGACACACAGAGTGAAAAAGATAACTTTCATTGATATAATATCAGAAGATACAAAAAAATTGATAGAAGCAGATGCAAGTCAAGCAGATGCATAGAAACAAAAGAAAACAACTAAGACCAAAGACAGACTACGACGGGCCAAGCCTAGAAGCTAAGATGGCCAGAAGGTTTTTAATCTCAATAGTGTCTTCCTTCTGATTCTTCATGAATGATCTGAACTCATCATGAGTATCCTCGTGCTTGTCCAGACGGGTTGCTAAATCAGCTTGATTCTGTTGAAGAGCCTTCATGGTGTTTATCAAAACAGAGGCAGAAGGTCCAGCAGAAGAAGCATTAAAGCTATTGTCCATCACATGAGAATTCTCAGCATTTGCTTCAACCATGAGAACATCATCTTGATTTTCCTTAGCAGGAGTTTTCTCAACAGGATGATTCTCAACATCATGATTCTCAACATCAGCTTCTGACACAAAAGCATCTTCAAAATACACAGGAGCAGGGATCTCAGCATCTGGATTTTCAAGAGCCAGAAGAATGTCAGCCAGATTCTCTAGAGGTGTTGGAGCAACCGGTTCTGATGGGTATTCAACACTTGGATATACCATATTTGGTGCTTTAACAGAGGGATTCTCCCTAAGCCAGTTAAATATAGACTGAAAGTCGCTAGTCAGAACGTTGTATTGAGGCTTCCACACAATCATAGCCAGAGGATGCACTTCTTCAAGCTCATCAAAAGATTCCTTCTCTTCAAGAGATTTCCAGCTTCTGATGGGAAAGAAGTAGCTTTCTTCAAAGTCCCTTAGAAATTCAGAAGGACCAGGAGCGTCAGCCATACAAGCTTCTTGAAGCTTCAGAAGGTCAGAATGAGTCTCTCTTCTGAAAGCTCTCTAGAGATTCCCAGAAGCAACATAATACATGTTGGCATTATGTGCTATCTTCAGTGCATCTAAAACTACTTGTACCTTAAACTTAACAAATTCAAAACGTACACCAACAGAGAGTTCAGAAGGTTTTGTTTGGAATTGGGTGGTTGAGGAGTCTGGGTTCAGAATATAGTAGGGTTCAGGTTCTCTTAAGAATAAAGCATAGGTGATAGAGGAGGATAGAGAGGATGAAGAATCTGCGGTGGAGATGGTTGAGGGATCAATTATAGGTGAGATTGCAGAAGGAATGGATGTTGTAGAGAATATATTTTCAGATGGAATTTGAGGAAAAACTGCATTTAGAGGTTGGGGGTTGAGAACTGGTTCATAATGAGGTGGATGGTTTCTTTTAGTGGTGGTGGAAGAAGATGGAATTTCAGAAGGAGGTGGCTTTTTCTGAGGAGGAAGGGCTGAAGTAGAATGAGAGCTAGAAGAGTCTACTTTGAAAGCATCTTCTATGAGCTTCTGAAACTGTTCAGAAGTTCTAGGTACTTTGAGAGACTCTGTTGATACACGTTCAGAGTTAGTATTAGGTACAGAGTCAGATATTACAATACCTGAAGGCTTCTTCTGCTTCTTTGCTTTCTTAGCATCGGGTCCTTCTTCTGTGACCTTTCTCTTCAGCTTCTTCTCTTTCTTCTTTTTATCCTTCTTCCTTAACTCGTCCAGAGATGGAAGAGTTCTTCCACGAATCCAAGCAGGATCAACAGAAGTTTGTGCTTTAACACATGATTTCAGATAGCGTTTAAAAGATTTGTCTAGCTCCTCTTTGAACATATGAGAGAAGCTCACAACAGGCGTTCTTCTAGTCAGAATATCTGGAAACACTTTTGGAGGAGTGGTCACCTTTTCAATCAAGTGCATCCTTCTTAGAGACTGAGCATTTAGAATACTCTCACGAATAACAGTCAAGTTTTGAGAAGATCCAGCTGCTCTCAGAGTATCAATCAAACCACTCTCAGTCAGAATATCTGATATCATTCTACCAAAAGGAATAGTATTCTTCTTAAGCTTGGGATTCTTTAGACGTTCTTCATCTCTTGATTCTTCAACATTTGTCTTCAGATGTTGAAACCGAATGTGTGGTAGATTGACTCTGATGCCTTTTTCCATGCAGAATAATACATACTTCTGATCCTGATTGACATAGGTAGCAGAGTTTGTTGGTTTTCTGTGATAGATAGATCCCAGAATGATCTTAGCCCATACTCCGTAGGAAGGCTTCAAGTCAGTAGTGTAGGGAGAGGCAACACCAGAAGTAAACAACTCAGGGTCAATTTTGTCCCAATTAGTTCTGCCTGGAAGAGCTCCAGTAATTCCACCTATACCATCAAGATTGTACATTTTTCTTATCAGCTTCCCAATCACAACAACTTCATGCCCTAACACGAAGGAGATGATAGCAGTTGAAGTAACAGTGGCATGTGTCCAGAATTCCTTAACCAATAAAGGGTAAACTGGTCTAATCAACCGTTCAAAGAAGTTTGACCATCCTTGTACTAGCATTCCAGTTTTGATTTTGAAATCATGAGCCATAAGATTTTCAAAATCCACCATAGTTTCGCAGAGAACCTCCAGTTCATCACAAGGAATCAAACAGGTCTTCAAAGGAGGGTTTGCAGATTTCTTTTGTTGAACTTGGTTTGAAGATGCGACCTTGCGTTGAACATTTGATGAAGAAGCCATAGATTCACACTAAGATTACTGGGTTTAGTAACTAGGGTTTATGAAGAGAGAGAGAGAGAGAGAGAGAGAGAGAGAGAGAGAGAGAGACAAAAAAACACAGACAATGAATAACGAGGATGAATGGAAAGAGATAAAATGATATAGATATGCGTTTATATAGGCACAGATTTGAAATGCTATGCAATATGATTCTGAATGAAAGAGATTACAGAGTTTGAATCAGTTAGCATTTAATGTTGAGTGACGTTAGGGTAAAACGTGATATTTGAAATGATTTGCACAGTTACCTAGGGCGGCGTCTCATCAACTGCACGCATGCTTATCCCTTCAGAGTGAACACGTGTTCATCTTTTGGAATAGCTGGTGACAGCAGTTTTGCTTTAAAAGAGAGATTCTGAATCAACTTAGACATATGAATCATTAGCAATAACAGAATCAGAATATCTAACTGATCAACATTTTCATAACTTCTTATAAGAAAATAAACGATCATTTCAAATCTAATCCATATATCAGATCTTCTCATCCTTTCGTTCTGGGCATAAATCCATACTGATATTCTTCAGAATGAACTTAAACCTATCTTCAGCAAGGGGTTTTGTAAAGATATCAACCCATTGATGGTCTGTATCAACTAAGTTTAAAGATAGAACACCCTTCTGAACATAGTTCCTAATGAAGTGATGTTTGATCTCAATATGTTTAGCTTTGGAGTGTAAGATTGGATTCTTAGATAAACAAATAGCAGAAGTATTATCATAGAAGATAGGAATGTTACTCTCATATATCTGATAATCTTCTAGCTGACTCTTCATCTAGAGCATCTGTGTACTACATCCAGCAGCAACAACATATTATGCTTCTGTTGTAGAGAGGGCAATTGTAGCTTGCTTCTTGCTGTACCAGGAGATCAGATGACTTCCAAGAAATTGACAACTTCCAGAAGTAATTTTCCTTTAAACTCTATCTCCAGCATAATCAGCATCATAAAATCCTACTAAGTTATATTCTTCAGATCTTCTGTAGACTAAACCAACATTAGTAGTACCTTTCAGATACCTCAGAATTCTCTTAACAACAGTTAAGTGAGATTCTCTAGGATCTGATTGGAATCTTGCACACAGACAAACACTGAATAAAATATCAGGTCTAGAAGCAATAAGATATAGAAGAGATCCAATCATACCTCTGTAGAGCTTCTGATCTACCTTCTTACTTACCTCATCCTTACCTAAAACACATGTTGGATGCATAGGAGTCTTTGCTTCTTTGCTTTATGAAAGATTAAACTTCTTTAGAAGTTCTTTCACATACTTGGTCTGATGAACATAAGTTCCTTCAGAAGTTTGATTGATCTGGATCCTAAGGAAGTACTTGAGTTCTCCCATCATGCTCATTTCGAACTCAGCCTACATAGATTGAGCAAACTCCTTTCCAAGTGTAGCATTAGATGTTCCAATGATAATATCATCAACATATATTTGGCAAATTAAAATATCCTTTTTAAAGGTTTTACAGAAGAGTGTTGTATCCACTTGTCCTCTAGTGAAACCATTATCCAGAAGGAAAGAACTTAATCTTTCATACCAAGCTCTAGGAGCTTGCTTCAGAACATATAATGATTTCTTTAATTTGAAAACATGTTCTGGAGACTTAGAGTCTTCAAAGCCAGGAGGTTGGTGGACATATACTTCCTCATCTATATAACCATTTAAGAAGGCACTCTTAACATCCATCTGATACAGAGTGATGTTGTTCTAAGTGGCAAAATAAATTAATAAGTGAATAGATTCTAACCTGGCCACTGGTGCAAAGGTTTTAGTATAGTCAATACCTTCTTGCTGACTATAGCCCTGAGCAACCAGTCTGGCTTTGTTTCTTACAACTTCTCCTTTTTCGCTTAGCTTGTTTCTGAAGACCCACTTAGTTCCAATGATGTTGAATCCTTTTGGTCTTGGAACAAGATCCCATACATCATTCCTTGTAAACTGATTTAGTTCTTCTTGCATGACAATTATCCAGTCAGCATCCTCCAGAGCTTGATCAACAGAAGATGGCTCAATTAGAGATACTATACCAAATTGACACTCTGCATTGTTCTTAAGGAATGCTCTTGTTCTGATAGGATCTTCTTTCTTCCCAATGATAACATCTTCTGAGTGAGCAGAGTTGAGTCTAGAAGATCTTCTGATAGTTGGCTCTTCAGAAATTCTGAGATTCTCTAATGAAGCATCAACTTGATCTTCTAAAACTTTGCTTCTGGGTTCTTCAGAGTCTGAGTTAGAGATTTCAATATCTGCAAAATTCTCAAACTGCTTTGGCTTTTCAAGACCAAGCTTGTCATCAAATCTGATATTGATTGATTCTTCAACAATCAATGTTTCAGTATTGTATACTTTGTAGCCTTTAGAGC
This sequence comes from Vicia villosa, assembly GCF_029867415.1. Classification (NCBI taxonomy): domain Eukaryota; kingdom Viridiplantae; phylum Streptophyta; class Magnoliopsida; order Fabales; family Fabaceae; genus Vicia; species Vicia villosa. The sequence continues at coordinate 80,496,095 of NC_081185.1, forward strand.
GTTCAGAATATCCAAGAAGGAAACACTTCTGTGCCTTAGAATCAAACTTATGTAGATGATCTTTAGTGTTCAGAATATAACATACACATCCAAATGGATGGATATAAGAAATGTTGGGCTTTCTGTTCTTCCACAATTCATAAGGAGTCTTATTAAGAATAGTTCTTATAGAGATTCTATTCTGAATATAACTTGAAGTGTTAATTGCTTCTGCCCAGTATTCTTTCGCTCTACAACTCCATTTTGCTGTGGAGTTCTAGGGCAAGAGAAATCATGGGCAATACCATTTTCTTTGAAATAAATCTCAAAGAATCTGTTCTCAAATTCACCACCATGATCACTTCTGACCTTTATGATTTTACACTCTTTCTCAGATTGGATCTGAGTGCAGAAGTCAAAGAACACTGTATGAGACTCATCCTTGTGTTTCAATAACTTTACCCATGTCCTTCTGCTATAGTCATCTACAATGACTAATCCATATTTCTTCCCTCTGACAGATGCTATTTTGACCGGGCCAAACAGATCAATGTGCAGAAGTTCTAGCGGCCTAGAGGAAGAGACAACATTCTTAGATTTGAATGTAGGTTTGGAAAACTTCCCTTTCTGACATGCTTCGCAAAGAGCATCTGATTTGTATTTCAAATTAGGGAGTCCTCTGACCAGATTAAGTTTGTTAATCTGAGAAATTTTTCTCAAACTAGCATGACCTAATCTTTTGTGCCAGACCCACTGCTCTTCACTAACAGACATAAGGCAAGTTACCTTCTGATTCTTAAGATCTTGAAGATCAATCTTGTAAATGTTGTTCTTTCTCTTGCCTGTAAATAGGATTGAGCCATCCTTATGACTAATAGCTTTACAGGACTTTTGATTGAAGATTATGTCATAACCATTGTCACTTAATTGACTTATGGACAATAAGTTTTGAGCTCATCCATCTACTAGCAGAACATTAGTTATAGAGGGAGAGTTACCAATGCTTATGGTTCCAGAGCCAATGATCTTGCCTTTATGGTTCCCTCCAAACTTTACTTCTCCAACAGATTTAAGCACCAGGTCTTGGAACATAGACCTTTTTCCCGTCATGTGTCGCGAGCACCCAGAGTCCAGGTACCATGACATGTTTTGCTTTGTCTTCTTGGCTGCCAAGGATATCTGCAACAGGGACAATCTTTTCCTTAGGTACCCACAATTTCTTGGGTCCTTTTTTGTTAGTTCTCCTCAAGTTCTGATTGAACTTTGGTTTAGCATGAAAATGAACAGAAGGTACAACATGATATTCCTTATTCTGAGCAGCATGATATTTTCTAGTGTGTGTCACATGCTTCTTAGTGTGTGTTATGTGGAAACTCTTAGCATGTGATGTGAGCCTAATATCATGGGAGTGGACATACTTGAATTGATCATACAGAGGTTTGAATGTGATTTTCATCTCATCAACAGATTCAAGTTTATATGGGGTTTCACCCTCATAGCCTATGCCAACTCTCTTGTTTCCACTAACTGCATATATCATAGAGGCAAGTTGACTTTTCCAATACCTCTAGATAGAAACTTACTGAAACTCAAGTCATATTCCTTAAGAATATTGTTCTTGCTTGGAATAGACTTTTCTAAACTAGAAGATGACTCAGCATCTTTAGATAGTTTTAAAACTTTTTCCTTAAGTTCAGAATTTTCTAATTCAAGCTTCTTAGTATCAGATGCAAAGAGCTTTCTCAGCTTTTTGTATTTGATACTAAGTTTAGCCTTGATTTCCAGAACTTCAGTTAAGCTGGAAACTAGCTCATCTCTAGAAAGTTCAGAAAATACCTCTTCAGAGTCTGAGTTTGATTCTGATGTAGATTCTGATTCATCATCAACGGTGGCCACCAGCGCTATGTTTGCCTGCTTGTCTTCAGAGTCTGACTCTTGATCAGAAGAATCTGAGTCATCCCAAGTAGCCATAAGGCCTTTCTTCTTTTCAAATTTCTTCTTGGGCTTTTCCCTCTGAAGCTTTGGACACTCGTTCTTGTAATTTCCAAGTTCCTTGCATTCATAGCATGTCACATTCTTATTGTTAGATCTTCTGTGTCCAAAAGATTCTCCTCTTTCAGGCCTTTTGGAACTTCTGAAGTTCTTGAACTTTCTTTGCTTACTCTTCCAGAGTTGATTTACTCTTCTGGAGATCATAGAGAGTTCATCTTCTTCTTATTCTGATTATGACTCTTCAGAATCTTCTTCTTCAGCCTGAAAAACGTTAGTGCATTTTTTATTATTTGATTTTAAAGCAATGGACTTACCTTTCTTCTGAGGTTCATTTGCATCCAGCTCTATTTCATGACTCCTTAGGGCACTGATCAGCTCTTCAAGAGAGACTTCATTCAGATTCTTAGCAATCTTGAATGCAGTCACCATTGGGCCCCATCTTCTGGGAAAGCTTCTGATGATCTTCTTGACATGATCAGCCTTTGTATATCCCTTGTCAAGCACTCTTAATCCAGCGGTCAGAGTCTGGAATCTTGAGAACATTGCTTCAATGTTTTCATCTTCCTCCATCTTGAACGCTTCATACTTCTGGATTAAAGCAAGAGCTTTTGTATCCTTGACTTGGGCATTACCTTCATGAGTCATCTTCAAGGATTCAAAGATGTCATGGGCAGTTTCTCTGTTTGTTATTTTCTCATATTCAGCATGAGAAATAACATTCAGCATAATAGTCCTTGACTTGTGATGATTTTTGAATTGCTTCTTTTGATCATCACTCATTTCTTGTCTTGACATCTTTACTCCACGAGCATTTACTGGATGTCTGTAACCATCCAAGACAAGATCCCATAAGTCACCATCTTGACAAAGAAAGTAACTTTCGATTCTGTCCTTCCAATATTCAAAATTTTCACCATCAAAGACTGGTGGTCTATTATAGCCATTAAAGCTACTGCTTCCATTTCCATTGTTGTTGTGTTTAGGTGTAGGAGTAGATGTAGCTGTTTCAACCATATTGACTTTGTGTTTTTCTCCCTGAATCTTTTATCTAACACGGTTAAGTGCTTGCACCTAGAACTGGCGCTCTGATGCCGATTGAAGGATAGAAAAACACTTATAAAGGGAGGGGGGTTTGAATAAGTGTGACTTTAAAAACTTGTAAGATAAAAACAATGAACACAATTATTTTTATCCTAGTTCGTTGTTAACGAAACTACTCCAGTCCACCCCCTTAGAGTGATTTACCTCAACTGAGGATTTAATCCACTAATCCAACTGATTACAATGGTTATCCACTTAGAAAACTTCTAAGTCTTCTAGAGTATACAGATCACAACTTGATCACTCTAGGAAATCACCACTTAGAAAACTTCTAAGTCTTCTAGAGTATACAGATCACAACTTGATCACTCTAGGAAATCACCACTTAGAAAACTTCTAAGTCTTCTAGAGTCTACTGATCACATTGATCACTCTAGGAACCTTTTACAATCAATGTAAAATAATGTTTACAAGAGTATGAATTGCTTCTTATAAAGCTATAATCACAACATTGATATTTCTCTTAAGTTCTAAGCTTAACACTCACTAAATATTACAAGAGTTTGTGAGGTTGAAGATGAAGTTCGTGAGCTTTGAATTTGACAGTGTTTTGGTATTTTGCGCAAGAGTTTGTTTTTTTTTCTTCTGATCAGAACTTCTATATTTATAGGCGTTTTGAGAAGATGACCGTTGGGTTGCATTTAATGCTTTGCGTGAATAGTATAGCTTTGCATTTAATGTTTCACACTTTTGTCAACTACCTCGAGCCATGCTTTTGCTGCTTTTACTGAAATTGCCTTTTGTAGCTTCTAACGTTCCTTTTGTCAGTTAGAGATCAGACTTAATAGCCTGTCATCTTGTACTTGCTTCTAGACTCATGTTTGTGAATAACAACGTTTGAATATCAGAGTCAACAGCTTGGTGCAGAGCATCTTCTTGTCTTCTGACTTTGAAGAGCTTGAGCGTGATACCATAAGAACTTCAGTGCTTCTGCTTCTGACTTCATGTTCTTCTGATGCTTCATAGTCCATGTTCTGATTCTGCTTGTCCATCTTCTGATGTCTTGCCAGAGCATGTTCTGATGTAGCCATCCAAAACCTTCTGAGTCTGTGCTTCTGAGCACTGATTTGTGCATACTCTTTATATATTTCCTGAAATGGAAAATGCAAAGGATTAGAGTACCACATTGTCTTATACAAAATTCATATATAATGTTATCATCAAAACATAGAATATTGATCAGAACAAATCTTGTTCTAACAAAGAATAGGTTGAAGCCTCTTTAACTTGTGCCAAAGAATCTCCATGGGTCTGCCATCAAAATTTACATTCCAACTCTTAACTGCATCCAAAAAACCAAGAACTTTACAAATAGAGTTTATAAATTTAAATCTTCTAGTTTTCTTGTAAAAAGGATTCTGATTAGTAACATGGAGCAAAGCATTGGTCAGAAATATGGGGAGGAAGAATGTGAAGAGTACTATTCAGATGATTTTGAAACCAATCGACATTCCTAATTAATCTGTCTATTCTTGAGTAAATAGTTCCTATTATCTGCTTATTAGACCATGTGAAATAGTCACCAATGGAATCCATCTCATACAGGTTTTGTTTATCCATCATATCTAGCAGATCAATAAACTCAGAATCAGTCACCATATTCCCACCAGTTTTGTCTTAGGATTTCAGAACATTATTAAAATCCATGAGGATGCACCAAGGCCCCTGAATATTAAGGCTAGATAGATCATTCCACAGGATTTTCCTCTGTTCTAGTTTATTCAAAGCATATATAGCAGTCAACCAAAACTTAAAATTCCCATTGATGTCATAGACAGAACAATCGATCACCTGGTTGGTTTGACTAATAGCTTTCACATCAATACTCTTATTATTCCATTGAATCTAAATTCTACCATTTCCATGGGTTAAGTAGTTATCAATATAGGTGTCACCTAATTGTAACTTATTTCTAACAGTAGTGACCTTACAAACTTTCACCCAAGTTTCAATCAGAATGTTAATATCAACACTAAGGTATCAGAGACGGGAGATAATCTCCTTAATCATAGTGGATTTATTCAAGCCCCTAATATTCCAAGCTATTATAATTGACCAAATTTTTGAAGCTCAAGTAGATCATTCAAAATCCCGAGAACATCAAACCCATTACCACATGATAACTTTTCAGACATATTAGAACTACCTTCCTGAATCGGTTTCTTACCTCTATCCTTCCCACTCTTGGTGACTTCAGTCAACTTCTCAGAATCTTTAACTATCTCAAGGCCTTGGGCAGAAGTTATATTTGTAACAATTTCCTTCACAGAACTAGGAACCACATTTGGTATGGTTGGTGCTGGAACCACTACAGAACTGCTAGCTTTATCCACCTCAACAGGTTTAGACTTTGGTTTCCACTGCGTCCCTTTTGACTTAGGTTTATCACAATTGTGACCAACTTTTTGACAGGAACTACAGAAATAGGTCTCCATTCATACTCTATTGGCTGTAACATCTTGTCTCCATCTTTATCTCTAATGGTGATGGTTTGAGGCAAGTCTTTTGTAATATCTATTTCCACTAATATTCTGGCGTAAGAAACCCGAAGACGGTTGGCTGTGCATTCATCTGTGACTATTGGGTTACCAAGCACACTCCCAATCTTGTTAAGACTTCTTTCCCCCTAGAGATACAGAGGCAGAAGAGGAAGTTTAACCCAGATGGGAAGAGTTCTCAGTAAATCATCTTTAAGATTGAAATCCGGCCGCCATTCACGAATTAGAAGTGACATACTCTGAATAGTATAAGGACCTCTCATAAGCACCTCATCACGATCTCGAAAGGACTTAAATAGAAGGATGAAATACCCTTCTTCATGGTAATACATATCTGGAAGATGAACAAAGTTCCAACTCTTAACCATAAAGTTCTTGACAGCATTCATGCTAAGTTCTCCACCCAAAGCATATAAGACAAGCGACAATTCCCAGAATTCGAGTTCAGAAGTGATATCTTCAACTTCTATCTCTACCTCAATCGTCCCATTCACTATTTTTGGAGCTATGAAAGACATAGTCCTCTACTTCGTAGGATTCCTATTATCATTCAAAACATCAACCCATAATTTCCTATCTTCATCAGATTTGGGAATTAGGGTTTCTGCAGTCTTAGCAACTTCAATAGGTTTAGTACTCTCTACAACAACTTGTTCAACCTCTTTGCTCGAGCTAGCTACAGTCGGAGACACCTGAGATGTCGAACCACCCTTAGAATTTGAACCACCCTTAGAGTTCTAAGAATATACAATCAAATTACCAGATGCCGACAGCGGGGGCACCGTTTTCTTCAGACGCCCAGGTCACCCCATCTTTCGGACCAGGCGGTTTTTGTATATTTAAAGGGCGTAGCTACTGTTTTTGAGGTGTGGCTGCTGTTTTTGTATACTTTAATATTTAAATACAAATGTTTTTAACATGTGTAAAATGTGCAGTGGAGTCTTAGATTATAAAGGATGTGAACTTTTAAAAGTGATTATTTCATTTTTAAAAAGTAATTTATTATAAAATAAAATATGTAAAAAAACATGTTAAATAATTTTGCCACCTTATACAATATTTTAAAAAAATCAAATTATTATAAGATGTTTGAGTTAAAAACCACCAAAATTGTTTGGTCACTCACCTTTATAATTTTTTTAAAACTATATAAAATATATTGTTTTGACCAAAGTATACTAAAGTATTTATATTTCCCAAAATATAAAATGTTTACAGTAAAATATGTAGTTTTCTAAATAAGGAATATTTTTTTTATGTGATATCATTTTGATATACCAAATTACCATTATACAAAATTATTTAAAATAAAAAAATGTATCAAGAAATAAGTTTAAAATTACAATTAAATATATATATATATATATATATATATATATATATATATAAAATTAAAGTAGTATATTTATTATTATATTATTCATTTTAAACAAAATTAAAAATTATTTATAAATAGTAAAAGTCAATATTAAAAATGTAAGAGTTAATTTATATAATGGTTAAGTTCTTATCAACAACTTTTAATCAATACAAATTTTAAATTCAATGGTTATGTTTATAAATATATAATGATTATAATGAATTATTATGTAGATTAAATTTCTAGAAATTATTGTTAAAATAAATTAATCTCTTATAATATTTAATAAAATAATATAAATTAAATATTCAAGTATATCTTATTATATATTTTTAATTTATTATCACGGTCAAATATTAGATCTATTACAGTAATAATATAAAGGGTTTAATAGATATCCATTTATATTGTAATAGTATATCATGTTTTTAAAAATATATTAACATAAAAATGTAATGTGACAAAATACATTATTTGATAATATAAAATTATTAATTTATTTGGCAGTGTATCACTTATTTTCTCTAATATCAAACAAACTGTGTGTATAATAATTTAAAAATTATTTTTTTGTTAACTAGTGCAACCTATAATATTTTTTTGTAAGGAATATACATTGCATTGTTGTATTGTTAATATTTTTCTTTCTATTTACTTTTATACATTTATATGTTTTTTAGGAATATACATTGTATTGATATTGTAAATATTTTCAGCTTTATTTTCAATACCATATATGTGACTGACAGGTAATCATTCATAAGAATTTTGAATGAAATAATAGTTGGTCTTCTTTTTTTTATTGAATTCCATATTAGTTATATTTTTTTAAATTAGAAATTATTTCCACTAATTAATTTTATATATGAAATACATTGAATAGTATCAATAAAAACGTTTTTTTTTAATTTAGTATTAAAATAAATATCATGATATAATATCAATTTTTTCAAAGGAAAATTGTTTAAAAAATATACAATATCATTTTTTTAACATATTTACAAATAAAAGTATAATTTAATACTTAAATACAAAAACATTTTTTAACATGTGTAAAATGTGTAGTGGAGTATTATAAATAGGGTCTGTAAGAGTAATTCCAAATCAACCCAAGAAAACGGAAAGCATTGCGGCATTAAAACTAACCCAAGTTCTCATTTCGTTCCGTTCCGTTTTCGAAATTGCAGTCTTGCAGAAACTCCAATAACAACACTTCGTTAGCTCCCTTCCCATCAACGCCGCACTCATGACTCCCCAGCCACCAAAATCCCACCGTCGCCGCCAATCCAACACTCCCAAAACACCACCAACTCTCCCCAACGAGCTCATCACCGATATCCTCTCCCGCCTCACTGTCAAACATCTGATGCAGATGAAATGCGTGAGTAAGTCCTGGAACACTCTCATAACCGATCCCGTTTTCACCAAAATGCACTTCAATAGATCTGCATTGAATCCATTTTTCTCGCTAATCTCTAATAATTTATCCGCACGGGACGGTGATTGCTGTTTCGTAACCGTTCCGGTTAATCGGTTACTCGAAAACCGTTACATCACCGTCCCGAGGGATCCTTACTTCCGATTGAGGGATAAGGAGTGTCGCGATGTTGTTGGATCATGTAATGGATTGGTTTGTTTGATTGGTTATTCGATTAACGAATGGACTAAGTTTAAAAGAGTGTGGTTCCGTTTCTGGAATCCAGCTACTCGATCAATATCAGAAAAATTAGGGTATTTTTCTTATTTTGATAAGAATGAAAGGAAATCTGTTAAGTTTGTGTTCGGTTATGATAATTCAGCGGATACTTATAAGCTAGTGATGTTGCGGTCGGGTTGTGAGAGTGATCCTGAATCGAAAGTTAGTGTGAAAGCGTTTAGTTTGGGTGATAATGGTTGGAGAAACATTCAGAGTTTTCCTGTGGTTCCGCTTCAATTGGTTTTTGATCCGAGGGAGGTCGATGGTGTTCCCAGGGAGAATGATGGTGTTTATTTGAGTGGCAGTATTAATTGGTTAGCTTATCGCGATGAGGAAAACGTTAGGAAGGATAATCCTGTTGAGAAATATGTGATTGTTTCTCTTGATCTTGGAACGGAGACAAACACGCAGTTTTTGCTCCCGGAAGGTTTTGAGAAGGAGTCATATGTAGGGCCAAGTGTTTGTGTGTTGAAAGACTCTCTTTGTTTATGTCATGATTTGGATTTGACGGATTTTGTTATATGGCAGATGACGGAATTTGGAAATGAGAAGTCTTGGACTCAGTTTCTTAAATTTAGTTATCACAGTGTTCGAATGAATTATGAATTTGGACGTCCGCTTTTGAAATTGATGCCTTTGCATCTATCTGAGAATGGTGATACGGTGGTATTAGCGAACAACCGACAACACCGAGTAATTCTCTATAACAGGAGAAATAACAGAGCAAGGAAAACTATACTTAATACTAAGATATGTTGGCCCTCCCTCAAGGATTATGTTGAAAGCTTGGTTTCAACTTCTTGAAAGTAAGTTCCTATCTAATGATTTCTACACTGGTGTGAATTTATGTTACTTTATGTAATTGGCATTGAATTTGTTTCAATTGTGTGATCATTTGATTTACCTCAAAATTGTCATAAATATGTTGAATCAATGGATTTATCCTATTACCATGTCTAGAAGTCTGTTATCTGTGTATAGTTTTAGCATATAATGTTTTTGCAAATCAATAATGATGTTGATTCAAGTACTTGGTTTCATTTGTGATTATTTCTTTAACTCTGTCTTAGATATGCCGAATTAATTACGCCCATAACAATTTATAACTGCTTTGCAAGTGAGAATTATTTATTTCTATGCGTAATAATGATATATTGCTATAGATTCTAGTTTTTATTAACACAAAAACCCTTGTATCACATGTAGTGCACTTGTATTATTGCATCAGAGTAGAAGCTAACTTTTGTCATAAAGGGATATGAGTATGACTCTTCACTTTTGGGGATTAGGCTTCTTCATTCTCTTGCTTAACAGGATTTCTTTTTCAATTATATATCCATAGCCTCAACTTTGAGCAAACTCAACGTCATTCTCTTGCCTAACAGGGTTTCTTTTTGAACTATAGATCCACAACCTCAACGTTGCGCAAACTCAACGTCATGCTCTTGCTTAACAGGATTCTTTTTCGAACTATAGATCCACAAACTCAACGTTATTCATGATACATGTCAGGAAGGAAGGATGAAAGAGGCTTATTGGAGCTAACTTTGCTGCTCTTCATCTTTAGTAATTCTTTTATACTAGACATTAATGGCCCTCTTGGTTTCTGTTAATGATTTTTTGGAAACATTTGTAGCAAGTTATTACTTAATAAATTACATTGTCTTACAATTCTGTATCTGTTTGTGTAACTATCATCTTTCCTGAGATTTTATTTTTCCATCTGAATGAAATTATAGAGACAAACACAGATTTGTAATTGTTTATTTGTTTCTTGTTTGTTTCTCTTCAATTTGGATCCCTATTTTTTAACGGAACATTATAGTATCACACTGATTTCACTGTGTGGTTATCTATTTTTTCATCTTTAGACTTGTAACTTAATTGTGACACCATCGCAGAGCTTGTATAGATATTGGGCATACAGTAGAGGTCAATATCAAATTTGGTGGGAAAACCAGTTCTAAGCTCGTTTTATATCAAGTTAGAAATGTATAACCATAATTGATTTGGACAACTTAGTTTACCATTGCATCTAACCTTATAGACTACATTCATTTATGCACAATTTCCACTTCCCATGATTGGTAAGGTAATATATGAAGTGTGAGAACATTCTGGTTAGAATAATGGCTTGAAGTTAATGTCAATGAGATTATAGATTTTGTTTTGGATTTGCAGTTTAAGTGATGAGTAGAATTCTAGTGTAAACATAATTGAGTAACTATACAAAGCTTGGAGTTTGGTTGACGTAACTGTACATAATGATCTCATAGTTGGTACAAGTTTCATCGTCTGTGTACATAATGATCTCGTAGTTGGTACAAGTTTCATCGTCCGTGTACATGGTTATTGGACATAGCATTGCATATATAGATTGATGGACAAGTTTTGTTGCACACTTTATTGACTGCATATGAGATTTTTAGCCAATGACAGTAGGATAATGGAAGGCTCCTTCAATGAACCAAAAGAAACTACAATCTGCAGTGGAGCGGAGTTGATTATATACTTATAGAGCTTAGGATTGGTGATTATTGTGGAGGAAATGCAATTGTCATTGACCATATTTGCCTTAACCAGTAAATAATGAATGTATTTGGAAATGCTCTTGTTGACAATGTGTACCTTTTCTTCTAAGATTCAAGAAGGTATGGCCCAGTGTTGGAAAACTGCAAGTGCCAAAATAGTTTTGATAAAGAGATCTCTTGACCATTAAGTTGGTACATCTGATGTTTTTTCATTATATCACCACATTATGCAGGTCTGCCAGGTCCTGCTGCTTTCTTGTTGATGGTTCAATTTATGTTAAAAGAAAGGTATGGTTGAACCTGGTTTATTATGACATTAATGGCCCTCTGGATGTCTATATAGGGGTTCCTTGAAAACATTTGTAGGAACATATTGCTTATAAGTTATAACTGTGTTGTTTTTCATTTTTATCCAGTTTGTGTAAAGGCAAGTGAAAATATCAAACTCTTGATGAGTAATTTGAGTACTCATATTCATCCATCATTTTTATTTTTCATCATTCTTAAAAATTCTGATTCATCTTTCTTCTTTATCTTCCATCTTTCATTAAAAACTCAAATTTATCCTTCTTCATTTTTCATCATTCCTAAAAACCAAATCCACCTATCATCTTCATCTTCTGCCATTCCTAAAAATTTGGATTCATCTATCATTTTCATTTTCCATCATTCCTTTTGAACAAATAGGCGGTAACTTAGCTTATCTATTTTTCATCCATGCAACCAACCAAACAACACTTTGAATTGAGAATAAGGAATCAAAATTAAAAATAACTGGTAGATCTATTGAGATGGATATCTTTTCCACAAACTAGCAAAACCATGTCACAAATCAATTATTTCAAGCACAAAATTTTAAGGTGGTGAATTTTCCTACAAATTTATGTTAGGTTTTTATTTATTTAACCATTATTCATCAAATAAAATATTTTCGAATTTATACTTTCTGAGGTTTAAGTTATTCCGAATTTATAATTTATGAGGTTTAAGAATTCGTTGAAAAAAAGGATTGTTCGGTTGTTCTAATATCAGTCTAGTCATGTGTTAAAAATCCAAGATTGTTTGGTTATTCTAATATGAGTCTAGTCATGTGTTAAAAAATCTTGTAAATCAAAATTTTTACAACAAACCTAAATGAAAAATTTGTCACAAGTATATTGTTAGGTTTTGTTTTGTTGGCTGCATTTTGTTAAAAACAAGTATTTTAGCAACATGTTGGATGAGATGTCTAGACATGTTGGTACGACATCGTAGCATGCCTTGTTTCGCATATAGATTTATTTTAGGTATACTGAGATCCAAGATGCGTGGATGAAAATTTGATTCTTGGAAGATTTATTTTTCAGCGTGAGATCCAGGAGAGTTCTCTGAAGATTTGTTTCACAATTTTTGTGGTCCAAGAAGCGTGTGGTTCTAAAAGCATCAAAGATTTATTCTGTCTTGCCGCTGTATCCAAGATTGGATGTCAACACATTTAGGGAAACATTAGATTAATTTATCGATTGTGTGCAGAAGATTTTATTTGATTTGTTGATTGATTGTCCAATGATTTACGAAGCCTGTGTGTTTCTCTAGATATAAACAGAAAGACTCTAAACCTAAGTGTGAGATTATCCATTAGGGTTTAGTTTGTTCTTTTGTTGTTTGTGAGCCACTCTTGTATCGCTTTGATGCTTGAGTTGGACTTGGTTTTAAGTTCTAATTGTGAATCACTCATGAGCTTTTAAGCAAGAATGAATTTTGTTTCATTGGAAGTGTTTCTTCGATTTGTTGTCATTGTTGTTTATCACTGTTGTGTGATTCAAGGGAAGTGAGAGGGATCTCATATCTAGGATATTCTTAGATAGAAATATCACGGTAGTGATTAGGTGCAAAGTTTGTAAAACCAGAGGTTGTTTAGAATTTCAAACTAATACTATTATATTGGATTTCCTTCCTGCCTTGGATGCCCCAGATGTAGGTGACGTTGCAACGAATCGGGGTTAAAAATTGACATGCGTTATTTAATTCCTGCAACTTACTTTAAATTGTTAATTGTTATTTGTGTTATTACAATTTTGTGACATTACATTCGACTTTCTGGAAGTACCGACATTATATACGACATCTATTTTCTAAGTGTCAGAATTTCAATTAGCATCAGAGCTGACACCCTTGTTTTTATAGGTGAACTCCATAAAAGATATTTTTTGGTACCATGAATAAGGAGGGGGATAATGAGGATGGTGAAGGTGCTGATGCAGGTGGTGATACTCATGTGGAGACAATTGGAAGTATTGCCCACTGATGTGCCATTTTGTTCACTTTTTGCTGTATTTTTTTTATGTTGTTTCCACTTCATTTGTGGGTTATGCCCTGGATAATTTGTGCACCATGTGTGCCTTTTTGGTCAGTAAGATAATCTGCAACGTCTGATATTTTTTATGCTCCTAATGTATGTTCTTCTTGTTTTCTCAATTTTTGGTTAAAAAGAGCGAGTAGTATTAGTATATTACAGTATTGCTTGAGGGGGAGTAGTAGTTTTTTATCCTGATATGGTGTTTATGGGGAGCATGATGTTTATGATGGTGGTAGTTTTTATACCGATATGGTGTTTATGGGGAGCATGATGTTTATGATTGTGGTAGTTTTTGCTCATGATCTAGTGTTTAGGGGGAGCATGATGTTTATGACTGTGAGATGATTAGGTGTTTATGAGGAATATGATGTGCTTGGTGTATGGTTGTATGTGGGTTCATACTCGATGTTTTGACTGTAACACCCAAAAATTTATTTAATTATTTAAATAAATTATTCAAGGATTTATTATGAAAATTCGATCAAAGTTGGATTTATTAGTGATATTATAAGACGAAGAATTGGATTATTTAGTCGGTTAATCGAAGAATTAATAAAATTGATTTTTGTTGAAGAAATAATATTAGTAATAATATTATTATTTAAATTGGTTTAGTTGTGGTGTGGTATATATATCAATATGGTGGTGTACGATTAGTAGGCCCATTAAGAAATAATAGTAACTATATTATTATCATTTGATTTACTGGATTAAAAAGGAGAATACATGGAATTAGGTTTCTGTGAAAATAAGATTTTGGATTTTGGGAGAATAGATCGTGAAATGAAGTTGCCGACTAAGAGGAACGAGGTTTTGGCAAAAAGGAGTAATTGATCGTTGATCGTTGGGAAAAGGCTTGCACTCGATCGGATATTAGAGGTGATCTCCATATACAAGGTAAGGGTGGGGTTCGAATTTTATAACCGGGAATATGATGATTAGTATGTAGGATTGAGATTGTATAAATTAATACCATGAATTGTGTGTTGTTACTGTATTGTTTGGATTTATGAAAAATTACTGTTTCATGAATTTTGTTGATCGATTGGATTGTATGGACTAGAAATATTTTTGATCTGATTTATTAAGTGAGGGACATGATCGACGTTGGTTAAACGCAAGAGAATGGAAGTTGTAGGTATCTTCAATTAAAGGCCACCACGTGGTGGCCAAGTGGGACCCACTAGCTTGGTGGAGGCGGATGCCTCTAGTGGGGATTGGAGAGACGAGCATCTCCATGGGAGGAGGGGACGGGCGTCATGCTCTGGTAGGACGAAGTGGCGTGCGTCTCATATGGTCATGGTGGGACCACAATTTGTGTTTCATAGCTTGGCATGTTGTGTCTTAGTAGCATCTGTAATATATATATATATATATATATATATATATATATATATATATATATATATATATTATGCTTAATTAAATTAGTAACAGTAAATTAATATTGAGGTTGAAGAGGAAATAGATTAACTTGAGAGTTAGGAATAGAAAACTAATCGGCAATTAATTAGTAGAAGTGATGGCTGTGGTGTCGTTTTCTTTACCTCCCCGTTTCACTTGGGAGGACGGCATGCTAGACCCTTCACGCGAAATTTGGAAGGAGGAAGCACCCGTGGCGGGATGAATTTTGTTTCAGTTCTTCCTACGATATCACACAAACTTTTTAATTATCCTAACGAGTAGGAGAGGGGAAAAAGATCTCAAATAAACCCTAGGAGTTTGCTAAGTGTGGGGATTCACCTAGACTAGAAATTCTGGAGTTCGGGGGGTCGGTTATACATAGGGAAGAGTTTAAGCACCCTACATATCCGTAGTACTCTACGGGAACCTTCTCTGTGTCATTGTGATTGTGTTTACTGCTAATGATTGGGAAAGTTTCTCCTTTGTGTTAGGAGAAGGAATTGAATTGATTTGAAAAAGACAGACAGACAAACTGACTATTTTTGGTATTTTATTAGCTCGCTGAGATTCCTTGTGAACCTTATGCCTACATATCCCTAATGGAAGTCAGAGCTTAATGTAGTTCGGGGAACTAATTAGGGAATTAAATTATTTTTGGTGCCTTGCTTGAAGCTCAAGGTTGAAGCTTGAATTAAATCTCTGTTTACAGTAAAGAGACATGAAGTCATCTTTATAGAGAGGTATTTCTACTATTCCACCACAAACATTTTAAAGTGACAGAAAAGCTGAATTCATTTCATTAAGATAAGGACCTTACTTGTATGTTTGCAAGTATGCCAGTCGTGTTCTCTTAAATGAAAGAAGGATTCTTGTCCAAATTAGAGAAAGTGTACAAGTCTGGGTTTGTTTGCCTCAGAGCATGCCTTTCAGAGTCCTAAATGGGAGAATGTTTGAAATTGAAATTGAAATGTTGAAATGTTTGTTTGAATGTGGTAAGATAGGAGAAAGATCTCTTTATAGAGATAAGCTATGTCTATCTATTTTTTGATTGTTTTTATTGACTCTAGGAGATAACTCCACAAGGGATTAATTACAGGGAATTTGTGTTCTGTACCAATCCCAGAATTGAGGCTGACTCTAGTTGGAGAGTGTAGCGGGGAAAATCTGATTTCGAAGCCATAAGATTGACTCGAATCAATATTTCAGTGAAAGTCGCCACCGCGCTTTATTTTTTCAAAGGAAAAGGGAAAAGAACGAATAAAACCCAAAGTTTGTTTTTAAAACAAAAAGAAGAGATCTTAGGTACGGGTGTTGTTTATACAAGGGGAAGGTTTTAAGCACCCCTCATATCTGTGGTACTCCACAGGAACCTTTTTGAAAATCTGTGTTGTGTGTGCTAAAAAAGGGGTTTGTTTTATTTTTTTAAAATAAGCTCGACAAAGCGTTAAGCTTTGTGCCTACATACCTCCTCGGTGCAATGGAGAAGTCAGAGCTAATGTAGTTTCGCTTAAAAGGGAAAAACGTTTTAAAAACGAATAAACACTTTATCGTCGTCGGAGAGAAATACTCAGCCATTGATCTTGAGCATGAGAACAAATGAGTTCTTTGCTTCGCAAATGAAAGAAGGGCTCCAACTCGGATAAAATCGACGAGTATGCCACTAGCTCTCTCAGGCGGAAAAAGATCTCATTATATCAATCAATTTCAAAATCGTGGGGTATAACCGCTTGTTTCGACAATTAACAGTGTCTAAACTTTTGAAGAAAAAGAGGAAAAGGCCACTAAGGGCAAAAGATATTTTAAAGAAAACGTTTTGAAAATGATTGCAAACATAAGAAGGTTTTTGAAAAAAAGGGAGAAGATTTTGAAAATTTAAGAATGGGAGGAGATGAAGAGGCTATCCTATTGCGTAAAATAAAAGCTAAGGAAAGAAACGATCTAACCGAAATAAGAATCCAACACTTGACATTATGAGTCAAGGTAGAGTTCCCATCCTTTGGACTTATCAATACCGAACCAATACATTACCACTTGGGGATCCAGATGAACTTATTATCTTAGCACCATTTCGCATTAAGCACATTAAAATTCTGACGAAAATCGGGCAGAGTAACGGCTGTTTTCGGGTAAAATCCTTATATCAATGCCTTGGAATTAACCATCAAGGGCTTTCAAGGAAATACTTGCACACACAAACAGACAACAATCCAATGCCAGACAGACAGAATAACAGCATAGTAACAACAGAATAAGGGTCCAGAGGTCTTAAGTCCATGAGTCTGAATCTCCAAAATGCTAGGGATAGTAACCAATAGTCCAAAAGAGAACATTAAATGTTTTTTAGATTTTTGTTATTTATTAGTGTTTTAGCATAAAAATAATGTATGGTCCAAGTGGACAAAAGAAAAATAGCGGAAGCATAAACATACGTCCAAATGGACAAAAGAAAAATGGCGGAATGTAAATATGATGAAATGATAAAATAAAGCGATAAAGCGAGAAATATAAAGAGCGGTATAGTAAATTGCGGAAATTAAAGTCAATTGTTAGATGTTAAAGATAACCATCTTGAAACTTGTCAAGTATGTTATCAAAGTTAGTAATAAAGATCGATGGTGAGTGAATGATTTTCTCGGATTTAAATTCAATGGGGTTTATAAGAAGCTTGATAAAATCATAGCGACTACACGATAAAAACCTCCACAAGTCTTAAATCAACCGCATACAATTCTCTTCCATATTTGATCCTTTTGATTCGGGACACGAAATATTGCGCTATGTTAAGCATATCGCCAAGTGATTTATGTAGAAATCACCCTACAACGAGGCCGGTCAAAACTTTATGTGCTAATGCATGCGAGAGAAGCGATATGTAGATCACTCTCCGAAAGCAATACCGCACGAAAAGAAAAATGGTGAGTGATCTAGTCTTTACCAAGAATCCATAAGAATTCTCAAGGTATTAAGACTTTCATCGATCAAAATAAAGAGAAACAAAAGATGGAACCACATTAAAAGCTCCTTTCATCCATAATTTCAATCACTTAATTTTGCGGATTTGGATTCTCATCCTATCGACGCCCTAAGTCCATTGAAATTAGAGAGAAATTAGGCCTCTAACTTGTGATTCAAAGAAAATATCAAAAGAATGGAGTATAAGATGAGTTAGAACCAAAAACAAGTCAAAAACCACAAAAATCAGCATTCTGCCCAGTGTAAATTGATTTGCATAGAGTGTAAATCGATTTGCATAACTCTGTTTTTAAAATCTGCGTAGTTTTCAGTTGTGTAAATCGATTTGAACAAGATGTAAATCGATTTGCACAACACAGTTTTCAAAAAAACAGCAAATAAAGAGAAGAAAACTTGTTTAAACATAAAACCAAACACCTTGTGATCTTGGATCAATTTGTGCACGAAAATGTATCAAGTAAGGAAGCAAATATCATCAATATAGCACCAAAGGTGCATCAAGCATAAACAACAATGGATCACATCTTGAATTATGGAATGGATCTAGAATTTTACCAAATCTTTCACAAACTTTGAATCTTCTTCAAGAACACACAACCACAAGCCTTGATCTCTCACAATTGATGAAGAAAAGTAGTGTTTATATTGAGGTTTAGCTCTAAATTAGTGAGGTTCAAGATGTGACTCACTAATTTGTGTGGAAGAAAAAGAGCTTTGAGTGATGGGTTTGGAAGAGGTGAGGAGAGAATTTGCAATAAGTTTCTTGGCTATCAAAGCTTGAAAAATGAAGAGGGGAATGCCTCAATTTATAGGAGCTAGGCTTGGGAATTTTTGTGGCTTGGAGTTAGGATTGGAAAATAGAATTAGGCTTGGAGAAAGGTTTTGGAGCCAGAAATGAAATCCAATGGTCTTGATGCAATCACATGAGGGCTCATGATAAAATGATGTAGGAAATCCAATGTGAGAACTAAGTCATGCTTCCCATGCTTGCAAATGATGTCAACACTTTCAAAAGCTGAAATTTGCCTTCATTTTTCCAAATTCGCACTGGTGCAATCGATTTGCACCTTATGCAAATCTATTTACATAGCTGAAAAAGGCAAAATCTGGGGCAAAAACAGTTATGCAAATCGATTGCTGTCTTATGCAAATCGATTTGCACTGATGGCAGAAGCAAATCTGGTGCAGAAACAGTTGTGTAAATCGATTTACACCTTATGCAAATCGATTTGCATAGTGAAAATGTTGAAAAATGCTCCTTTTGATGGATGTTTTGACTTGGTACCTACAAAACACAAACACACAAAAGCACAAGGCCATATTTTTGGTATTTTGGTTAGTAAAACAACATATACAAGAAAAACATTGGTGTTTGATGATTCCTCTTACAGATGAAGTGAGCATAACACCGAGAGCAGAGCTTTAAGATGAAACTCTTGATTGATGATTGATATGCAAATGAGGTATGATCTTAGGGTCAAAAATTGGGGTATGACAGATGCCCCTATTTAAGTTTCTTCTATCCGGAGATGTGAGGGTTAAAATCCTCAGCTCGACGTAATTGAAGAGACTTAAATATAAAACACACAATTTTGAGCCTAAGGTATAATGCGATGCTAATGGATGCATCAAGTATGATTATGGAATTGAGAGAAGTATAACACCACTGGGGAGATAAGAAAGGATTCCACTGGGGGAAAAGGTATACGTCATCTAGGAATAGAATCGGACTTCACAAAAGAAAGAAACAGTCGACAGAAGCTTTCAAGATAAAACATGATTGAACTTCGAGAAGAGAATATCTGAGGCCTACATGAATGTGGCTACATCAAATGAATATCAAGGTAAAACATGATTGGACAACATCAAATGACAACCAAGGTAAAACGTGATTGGGAAACATCGAATGACAATCAAGGTAAAACATGATTAGATAATCATCACAGGTCCATCAAGGTAAAACATGATTGGATGTCATTAAGGGATAATCAAGGTAAAACATGATTGGATAATATCAAATGACAATCAAGGTAAAACATGATTGAAAAAATACCAAATACAATCAAGGTAAAACATGATTAGATAACCAAGATAAAACATGGTCGAAAGCAATCAGGATAAAGCATGATTAGAGACAATCAAGATAAAACATGATTGAAGGGAACCAAGATAAAACATGGTGTAAGCGATCAGGATAAAGCATGATCAGAGACAATCAAGATAAAACGTGATTGAAGGTAACCAAGATAAAACACGGTCAAAATCTTTCAGGAATGACACTGAATGAAGAAAAGATACATCTAGGAACAACACTAGACAGACAAGACAAACAAGTATCTGTTTTGATCTCAAGGTGAAGATGTTGATAGCAACAGGACCTCGAAAAATGCAAATGAGTATGAAATTTGTTTCAATGCATGATGTTGAATTTTTCTATGCATGATATATGATAAATGCAATGCAATTGTTTGTGACAACTGAGGGAGACTCTTTTGTGAGGCAAGATTAAAACTCTGATTCCTCAACACGAGAACTCTGCCAACTCTGCTTGGGAAGAAGATGCTTAAACACACTTCTATTACACCGGTAACTGTATCAAAATGATGATCCTTTGAGAAGGGCTGATAAAACTGCTTGGGGATTGCTGAAGAAGATTGCCCCTGATTGAGTGATTGTTGTAAGTTAACTGATCATGGCTTCAGTTGAACTGTATTGGGGATGAACTGATCATGGCTTCAATTCTTGAAATGCATGTTGGGATGGCTTGCCCCAGTATAAGTCTTGAAAGGATATTCTGATCAACAAATCTTGACTGAACATCTGAACAACAGGATCTTGAAGTAACGTGCCCCTGATAGGACCACTAATCAAGTTTCTCGACTGTTTGAACTTCCTGAAATATGAGTGCTTACTTGTAAATAAAATGTTCATTCAAGAATGGTAATTTTAATGCAATGCTCAAAGAATATTTTTGAAATCAAAATCATTATTGGAATGATGTTATTGATGTAAAGCAAATGGAATCACTGGTCAAAACATAAAGGTTAAGACATTCAAAGTGAAAGATAAAGCAAAGGCATGATATCAAAACAAATGATTGGAAAATCTCATGGGAGTCAGCTTACGCAACCTTGTTGTAGTATGCTTTCAAACAAACCTTGCTTCAATTAGGTCTTTTAAAGGTTGTAACGTGGCCAGGTTCACGGTTTAAGAAACAAAGGATATAAGGCTCAAAATTTGATTGTTCCCACCCCCTTCGTGATGATCTCCAGTCCTACAACTCAGTTAATTCAACTTATGCATTCAGGTTCCAAGAGGCTTCTGGAATTGCACCTTTGATAATGATGATAGTTCACAAGCAAAGAGAACTTTTGAGATTGCAGTCACTTCTTCCTTTTTGTTGTCACGACATTTTGTTGCTTGAGGAATTTATTGACTTCTCTTTTTTCATCTTTTTCTTTTGATATCCCTAACTTTTGCCTGAACTGTTTATTTTTGATCTTACAGTCAGCGGGATGCCCTTATTTTTGCCTAAGTCATTTTATGGTTTTGACTTAGCAGGCTTATCTTTGTATATATGTTTTTTCATTTTTTTTTGAAAGATAGTGACTGCCTTGCTTAATGATTAATGAACCATCATTGGTTTTTGATTGGCATCTCCAACATTTCTTTGATGTATGCGGAGGAAAGCTTGTGATTGAAACCTTTGTTAAAAGGTGTACTGAATGATTTTCTTAAAATAGAATGCACAGCCAAATTAACTGAGAACTACCCTGCCCCAGGTTAAAAATGCGGGTTTTTCGTACAGAAAGAAACACCAACTTCGAAGGCTCAGAGGGGTTGACAAGGGATTAACTTCCTTATTTCTCCAGTGTTTGGGAATTGAAACAATGCCTGTACATCATCAACAAAGTTTTATTTGAAAGCATACAGTTCAACAACTTGGGTATTTCGTTGTCATCATCCTCCCTCCAATCTTTGCATAAAACACAAATTTGATAGAGGAAGAAAATGGAAGAAAAAGTTTTGTAAAAGAAAGCATAAGCATAAATATAGCATATGTGAATGAATTCAAAATATGCAATGCTCATTTCATTAAAATCACCATTCAGAAACAAACAAAGTCTAAAAGTAAACAACACAATAAAGGAAATGCAAACAGTACAGAAACAAGGCCTAGTGACTAATCAGCAACAAAGAAGAGCTATCTCGTCTGAAACACTTGGCTTTAGGAATATCTGGCTTTGATCTGTCTTCAGCCACTCTGTTCTGGAAAAGGATTAGTGACAACATTGGGACCCATATCCTTGAAAGAGAGCATCTTTGATCTCACCAACTCTTGAACTCTTTCCTTCAGAGGAAAACATCTTTCTAAATCATGGCCTGCTGCACCTTGATGGAAAGGACAATGGAGATCAGATCTGAAACCATCAGGGAGAGGATTTCGAGGAGGAGGCATAGCTCTTGTTGTAATCAACCCTTTCTGGACCAAAGCAGGGTACAGTTCTGTATAAGTCATGGGGATAGGATCAAAGTCGATCCTATTACGAATCTGATTCTGTTTAGCAGTTTGAGGTTGAGGAGCTTGAATTCGCACAGGAGCGACAACGGCTACATAAGGTTGATCACCATTTTGAGGTCTACGAAGAGATCCCCTTCTGTCATCTGACACAACATTAGTCTCATTCTCTTTTTTCTTGTGGAAGTTTCCATAAGGTTTCTTCGATCCACCAGAAGATTCAGCAACATGAGTAACTTTCCCATTCTTGATTCCTTCTTCGAGTCTCTGGCAATAGTAACCAAGTCTGTGAAGTTTGAGGACACACTTCCAATCATTTTCTCCCAGTAGAAAGGGGAGAGAGTATCCATGAACATTCCAGTCAATTCTTTCTCATCCAATGGTGGTTCAACTTGGGAAGCCAATTCTCTCCAGCGTTGAGCGTATTCTTTGAAAGATTCCTTTTCCTTCTGAGCCATGTTCTGAAGTTGACGATGGTCAGGTGCCATATCCAGATTATACTTGTATTGTTTCATAAATGCATCAGCTAAATCTTGGAAGTTTTGAACACAACCCTTTTCCAAACTCATGTACCACTTCAACGAAGCTCCACTTAAACTGTCTTGAAAGCAATGAACGAGCAAATTCTAGTTGTTGGTGTAAGCAGTCATCTTTCTGTAGTACATGGTCAAATGACTCCTTGGACAAGTATGCCCCTTGTACTTCTCAAACTCGGGAACTTTGAACTTGGACGGCATGACAAGATTTGAAACAAGACCCATATTATCAGCATCAACCCCAAAGTAATCATTTCCTTCTATGGCTCTCAGGCGCTTTTCCAAATTCTGATACTGCTCTTTGACATCTTCAATATCTCCAGCATCTCCTTGACTTCCATTCTGGGAACGGGCAGCTTGATATTCAAATAGAGGATTCACATAAGTAGGTTGAGCAACAGTGTGCACAATAGGCTGAGATTCAGTGAAGACAGGAGCATGAAACACTGGTTTTGAAGCTTGACCAATCACAAGTTGTGAAGATTGACCAATACCAGGAGTCTTCTCATAGGGAGGAGTGTAACCAGGTGGCAAACCAAAATCAGGCCATGTAGAAGGTGGTTGTTGAGTAGGTTGAGGGTCAACATCAGCACTTGAGACTTCAACAATGACAGTCTTCTGAGGCGGTTCTCCTCTAGCAATCAAAACTTGCAGCATTTCAGTTAGCTTGGTCATGCCTGACTTCAATTCATCAATTTCCATTCTGACCTCTGCATTGTGTTGCTCTTGGTATTCCATTCTCAATCTGACATTGGCTCTAGTTCCGTACTTGTGTGGAGGAATCAGCTTGACGGTAGACAGACAAACTCTGAAGATGGAGACATACAAGGATAAGTTTTCTGGACAACCTGGATGTATGTGTGCAAATGATGCAATTGCTGTTTTTTTTGTTTTTTATTTATTTGATTTTCAAGGAATTCAAGTTATTAATTTGTAAACATCAAAACATGAAGGAGGTAAATCTTATATTGGATCAAAGCTTTGATCAAGTTATCATCAAGATCAATCATCCATTTTGGTGGATTAAGGTTTTCACCCCATCAACACCCAAGATCCATTGAGTTTGATGAAACTTATGATGTTTACAAAGAAAGACCTATGAGTTCCTTGGAAATCAAATGAATGCATGGATGCATGGTTTACGCATCAATCACAATCAAGATCACACATGGCCGCACGGACAAAGTTCAAAGGTTCGACGTCACGAGCATGGAGTCAAAGTTAAGAACCACCCACAAAGGTATGTATTAGGGAATTTTGTACATGCCGAACGGGTTCTACAAAGGTTCCCAGAGTTTTCAATCTTCTATCGGATACTATCGGCACGCACAATTGCTCATGGGCGCCAATAATATGCCTAAAAAGACCTCGTCTGAGTGTAGCATCGCATGACAACAAGCTCAATTTGGTACTTGACCTTGTTTCTGCGCTACATCCTAAAAAGGCTTAGATGGGTTAAAAGGGTTCTAGGTCATTCAGCTTCTACGGACACTCACTATTGAAAATAATAGCGTTATCACGATAGTTCGTAACAACCTCTACTACCTTCCATGAGGCCTCCACTGATTGGGGTTCCACCATATGATGCTCATGTTAAGGATTGCTCCTGACATGCAACTATTGGTCTTACGACCTCCTATCTCAAGTTACTCACCAAAGTCCGGGTTAGGACTTTATCTCATCACAGAGGAACCATCGAGCACCAAAAAAGAAAAAAAAGAAAAAAAACAAACAAAGCACACAACAATATATACAGATAAAACACACAGATAAACAAAAATAGGCTTAACACACTTAAAACTGGATCCCCAGCAGAGTCGCCATTTTTCTGTAGCGGGGAAAATCTGATTTCGAAGCCATAAGATTGACTCGAATCAATATTTCAGAGAAAGTCGCCACCGCGCTTTATTTTTTCAAAGGAAAAGGGAAAAGAACGAATAAGACCCAAAGTTTGTTTTTAAAACAAAAAGAAGAGATCTTAGGTACGGGTAATGTTTATACAAGGGGAAGGTTTTAAGCACCCCTCATATCTGTGGTACTCCACAGGAACCTTTTTGAGAATCTGTGTTGTGTGTGCTAAAAGAGGGGTTTGTTTTATTTTTTTAAAATAAGCTCGGCAAAGCGTTAAGCTTTGTGCCTACATACCTCCTCGGTGCAATGGAGAAGTCAGAGCTAATATAGTTCCGCTTAAAAGGGAAAAACGTTTTAAAAACGAATAAACACTTTATCGTCGTCGGAGAGAAATACTCAGCCATTGATCTTGAGCATGAGAACAAACGAGTTCTTTGCTTCGCAAATGAAAGAAGGGCTCCAACTCGGATAAAATCGACGAGTATGCCACTAGCTCTCTCACGCGGAAAAAGATCTCATTATATCAATCAATTTCAAAATCGTGGGGTATAACCGCTCGTTTCGACAATTAACAGTGTCTAAACTTTTGAAGAAAAAGAGGAAAAGGCCACTAAGGGCAAAAGATATTTTAAAGAAAACGTTTTGAAAATGATTGCAAACATAAGAAGGTTTTTGAAAAAAAGGGAGAAGATTTTGAAAATTTAAGAATGGGAGGAGATGAAGAGGCTATCCTATTGCGTAAAATAAAAGCTAAGGAAAGAAACGATCTAACCGAAATAAGAAGCCAACACTTGACATTATGAGTCAAGGTAGAGTTCCCATCCTTTGGACTTATCAATACCGAACCAATACATTACCACTTGGGGATCCAGATGAACTTATTATCTTAGCACCATTTCGCATTAAGCACATTAAAATTCTGACGAAAATCGGGCAGAGTAACGGCTGTTTTCGGGTAAAATCCTTATATCAATGCCTTGGAATTAACCATCAAGGGCTTTCAAGGAAATACCTGCACACACAAACAGACAACAATCCAATGCCAGACAGACAGAATAACAGCATAGTAACAATAGAATAAGGGTCCAGAGGTCTTAAGTCCATGAGTCTGAATCTCCAAAATGCTAGGGATAGTAACCAATAGTCCAAAAGAGAACATTAAATGTTTTTTAGATTTTTGTTATTTATTAGTGTTTTAGCATAAAAATAATGTATGGTCCAAGTGGACAAAAGAAAAATAGCGAAATCATAAACATACGTCCAAATGGACAAAAGGAAAATGGCGGAATGTAAATATGATGAAATGATAAAATAAAGCGATAAAGCGAGAAATATAAAGAGCGGTATAGTAAATTGCGGAAATTAAAGTCAATTGTTAGATGTTAAAGATAACCATCTTGAAACTTGTCAAGTATGTTATCAAAGTTAGTAATAAAGATCGATGGTGAGTGAATGATTTTCTCGGATTTAAATTCAATGGGGTTTATAAGAAGCTTGATAAAATCATAGCGACTACACGATAAAAACCTCCACAAGTCTTAAATCAACCGCATACAATTCTCTTCCATATTTGATCCTTTTGATTCGGGACACGAAATATTGCGCTATGTTAAGCAGATCGCCAAGTGATTTATGTAGAAATCACCCTACAACGAGGCCGGTCAAAACTTTATGTGCTAATGCATGCGAGAGAAGCGATATGTAGATCACTCTCCGAAAGCAATACCGCACGAAAAGAAAAATGGTGAGTGATCTAGTCTTTACCAAGAATCCATAAGAATTCTCAAGGTATTAAGACTTTCATCGATCAAAATAAAGAGAAACAAAAGATGGAACCACATTAAAAGCTCCTTTCATCCATAATTTCAATCACTTAATTTTGCGGATTTGGATTCTCATCCTATCGACGCCCTAAGTCCATTGAAATTAGATAGAAATTAGGCCTCTAACTTGTGATTCAAAGAAAATATCAAAAGAATGGAGTAGAAGATGAGTTAGAACCAAAAACAAGTCAAAAACCACAAAAATCAGCATTCTGCCCAGTGTAAATCGATTTGCACAGAGTGTAAATCGATTTGCATAACTCTGTTTTCAAAATCTGCGCAGTTTTCAGTTGTGTAAATCGATTTGCACAAGATGTAAATCGATTTGCACAACACAGTTTTCAAAAAAAAGCAAATAAAGAGAAGAAAACTTGTTTAAACATAAAACCAAACACCTTGTGATCTTGGATCAATTTGTGCACGAAAATGTATCAAGTAAGCAAGCAAATCTCATCAATATAGCACCAAAGGTGCATCAAGCATAAACAACAATGGATCACATCTTGAATTATGGAATGGATCTAGAATTTTACCAAATCTTTCACAAACTTTGAATCTTCTTCAAGAACACACAACCACAAGCCTTGATCTCTCACAATTGATGAAGAAAAGTAGTGTTTATGTTGAGGTTTAGCTCTAAATTAGTGAGGTTCAAGATGTGACTCACTAATTTGTGTGGAAGAAAAAGAGCTTTGAGTGATGGGTTTGGAAGAGGTGAGGAGAGAATTTGCAATAAGTTTCTTGGCTATCAAAGCTTGAAAAATGAAGAGGGGAATGCCTCAATTTATAGGAGCTAGGCTTGGGAATTTTTGTGGCTTGGAGTTAGGATTGGAAAATAGAATTAGGCTTGGAGAAAGGTTTTGGAGCCAAAAATGAAATCCAATGGTCTTGATGCAATCACATGAGGGCTCATGATAAAATGATGTAGGAAATCCAATGTGAGAACTAAGTCATGCTTCCCATGCTTGCAAATGATGTCAACACTTTCAAAAGCTGAAATTTGCCTTCATTTTTCCAAATTCGCACTGGTGCAATCGATTTGCACCTTATGCAAATCTATTTACATAGCTGAAAAAGGCCAAATCTGGGGCAAAAACAGTTATGCAAATCGATTGCTGTCTTATGCAAATCGATTTGCACTGATGGCAGAAGCAAATCTGGTGTAGAAACAGTTGTGTAAATCGATTTACACCTTATGCAAATCGATTTGCATAGTGAAAATGTTGAAAAATGCTCCTTTTGATGGATGTTTTGACTTGGTACCTACAAAACACAAACACACAAAAGCACAAGGCCATATTTTTGGTATTTTGGTTAGTAAAACAACATATACAAGAAAAACATTGGTGTTTGATGATTCCTCTTACAGATGAAGTGAGCATAACACCGAGAGCAGAGCTTTAAGATGAAACTCTTGATTGATGATTGATATGCAAATGAGGTATGATCTTAGGGTCAAAAATTGGGGTATGACAGAGAGTATTTATTTGATGGATTTTATTTGGTGTTCTATACAAAGCCCAGAATTGTGGCTGACTCTACTTAGGGAGACTTTTGTGCCTTGTATGAAGCCCAAGGTTGTGGCTAACTACTTAGGAAACTGAATTTTTTTGAAGACTATGGATGACTCTATTTTGTGCCTTGTATGAAGCCCAAGGTTATGGCTGACTCTTAACTGGGGAAGTCATTAATTTATGCCTTGTATAAAGCCCAAGGTTGTGGCTAATCTGGCTAGGGAAAACATTATTTTCTGCCTTGTACAAAGCCCAAGGTTGTGGCGGACTCTTAAATAAACTGAGTATGGAGGACTCTATGGGAAAAAGATCCTTGAGATTAGGAATCTTTGACACAGGAAATATGGTTTATCTGCCTTGTACAAAGCCCAAGGTTGTAGCTACTTAATGATGAAAGACTCACTGGAGGGAGTTTCACTCTATTGGAGGATTTATCTATTAAAGGACTGATTTTTTGGAAGCAAACCCTTTCTAGGGATTTTTGGCTTAGCTGGGGAAATTATCTTTTGAAAGAATGAATTTTGGAGGCTGACCCTTTTCAGGGGATTTGGATTTAAAGGAGTGATTTTGGAGGCTAACCCTTTCCAGGGGCTTTGGATGATGGCAGGAAGATTAACTAATTGAGACCTCTTGTTTAAAGCCCAAGATTAAGGCTGACTCTTGCTGAGGATAAACAAATATGGATCCTAGACTCTACTAAGGGATGTTGATGAAGATAAGGGTGACATAGACTGTCCATGTCTCTCATTCCAAAAGGTGTACTCAATATGAGATTGAGACAATCTTAGCTTGTTTAAACTCTGGTTTTAAAGAATGGAAGAAACTCACCAGGATAGACTAAGAGGTAGCTAAAGACCCGTTCCTATGTTTATAAGAAACCTGATGGGTCCTTGTATACAAGCTCAAGAGGAAGCTGGAAATGCTTTTAAGAAGCCTGTGGGTCCTTGTACAAAGCCCAAGAGGAGGCTAGTCGAGGGTCATCGAGGGTCCTTGTTATAGCACAAGAGGAAGCTATGTGGTTTTGAACTTATTTTGGCTTTAAGCAAATGGGTAAGAGGTTTCACAGGGAATAATTCCTCTTTGGGTGGATATATCCTATTTTGGGTTCTAAGGCTTTTTTCAAGATGTTTCACCGGGAATAATTCATCTTGAGGGTTTGAACTAAAGATCTCTAATTAGGAAAGAGCCTTCACCGGGAAGACATTCTCAATCCTAGGCCATATTCCTATAATATATATATAGTTTAACTGTCCTAAGGTTTACACTCAGACGTAGTTCTAAACAATATATAAACAGTTCTATATTTGACAGTAATTTAAATAAAGACTGTAAATTGAATGCTTGTAAAGCCTAACCTGGATGGAGTGGAGGCCTTTGAAGAAGTATGTACAAAGCCTCAACAACAATTTTATTGATAACAGTTGGATATTCATGATAAACAGTTAAAAAGGTTTTGAAAACAGAAGAAGTGAAGATGGACAATGGTCCATAGGTATCTGAAGAGTTTCACCGGGAATAATGCCCTTCAAATACCCGAAGAATGTTTTGAAAACAGAAAGAAGATTTTGTAAATACAGTTTTTGAAAACAAACTAAGAAAAGAAAAAGGTGCTGGGACTTACACTCTAATAGAGGCCCATAGATTTATTTACTGTTTATGAAAAATAGTTGAAAATGAAATGAAATGATACGGGGTTTTGTTGTCTGAAAACCTTGATCGTCTGTTTAATCGGAGATTTGAAAAACAGTTTTGAAAATTGACAAAAGTCAACCTAATTAAGGTAAAGACAAAATCTATACCTAATTAAGACCTAAATGATTAGGGTTTTATCATAAAATTATTCACAAAAATGATTAGGTTTAAAATCAAATGAAAATATATATTTAAAAGTATTTAGAAATACTTAAAAAATACCATTTTAAACCTAATAAAAATACATGAAATAAATAATTTTTTTGTGATTTTTTGGATTATTCATAAAATAGACATATTAAATGATAAGTGTGTGAAAAATGAAGAAAAAATAATTTAATTTGATAGGTGAAATAATTATGTGAAGTTGTAAATAAAATGGAAGAAAAATAGTAGTAAAAAATATGGTTTGGCCTCACCAAGGGTTGAACTCACGCCCTCTTGGTTATCCAACAAAACAATTACCAACTGAGCCACGCGCGTGGACTGATTATCAGAGGTGCCCATGTGATTATATGTGAAAGCAAAGCATAAAAATGATTTGAAAAAAATAAAATGGACAAAACGTCTGAGGGGGGGATCGAACCGCATACCTAAGGCATGGCAAGAGTTTGGATGCGCGCTGTAACCATTGGGCACTACGATGAATTCGTAGGTTAAACACAAACCATTCAAAATATAATAAAATAAAA
Organism: Vicia villosa; assembly: GCF_029867415.1. Taxonomy (NCBI): domain Eukaryota; kingdom Viridiplantae; phylum Streptophyta; class Magnoliopsida; order Fabales; family Fabaceae; genus Vicia; species Vicia villosa. The sequence continues at coordinate 80,526,594 of NC_081185.1, forward strand.
CCTAGGAAATTTGAAAAATGGCGCCACCATCTTCATCTTCAACCTCAAGCTTTTGAATTTCTGGATATCGTATCTCTCTCAATTCTCGACCAAATCCAAAGAAGTAAAGATGGATTTTGCTCGTTTGTGGACGAGGATCATGATAGTATCCTTTAATTTCATTTATTCTGAGTGTAACTTAAAATTAGCAAGCATGAACACTAAGAACCCTAAAACTGAAATTAAACATGAAATACTCTATATGCATGATTTGATGCAATTGATTGAGGGTTAATGGTCTATGAAGGTGCAGAAACCAACTGGTAACTTCATTTTAGATTTATCATGCGTGAATTATAGAGTTTGAAGCTGTTGAAACTTACCTTAAAAATGGAGATTTGGCTCTGATCAAAGTGTGTTGCAGAGTTGTTGCAACGATCCAGATAGCTTCAGTGATCCTCCTGGAAGGTGTTGAGATGCTTAACTTGGATTGAAAGTGCCCAGAACCTCTTGCTCGACCCCAACTGCAACAGCTCCAAATGAGAGGTGAAGATGATGATTCTCCACGTACAGAAGTGTTTCAGAGGTTTGGATCACCTCTAAATGCCTCCCCTAATGTGTTTGAATACTTAATTCCAAAGGAAGAGCTTTGGTTTGAAGAATCCGAGTCTTCTTGCCAAAGAACCTTTGAAAAACTTAAGTATGAAGAAAGAAGAGAGAAAGCAAGAATTCTGTTTCTTTGGTGTGTTTAATTCTAAGGAAATGCACTTGTATTTATAGGCAAACGATGCAGAGCAATTGGAGATAGTAAGCTTGCTTAGTGAAGTGAGTTTGGTTTCCTTGGCTATGAAGAAATGTGAGTAAGATCCATATGCAATGATGAGTTCTTTGATACCACTCCCCTAGCCATCGGTTTTGCTTGATCTTAGGGGACAAATTTGCTGCAGAAATGAGCTCCAATTGGTTGGGAGAAGATTCCTTTGATGAATCACCACTTGGCCATAAATTCTCAAAATGCAATCATTACATAATCACATGTTTTGGTTTTGGAATATTCCCTTCAAAAATTTGTGCAATGATGCAAATGATTCTCTCCTATCCTTGCAATGTTTCTGAAGTTTAGAGGCATCATTTAGTGTAAGCATTTGTACAAAATTGCAAATTTCATACTTAGGCATGACCTATAATTTCACTTCAAATGCCTAACTTTGATCAATAATATCTCTTAGCTCAAAATGAATCTGGAGGAGGTTGAGCACAATTTGGAAATCCCTTAACATGTACTTCAATTCATTAGTTTGGTGTTTGCCCAAAATCTTTAGGGAAATTAGTGAAAAAGTTCCATAAAGTTTGAAGAAAACTAGGGTTTTCTTGCAAGTTTTGTGAAGGCAGTCACTTTGAAGCTCCATATCTCTTCAATGGTTGATTTTTAGCCAAAATATTATATGTGACAAAGTTGTTCATTGGATCAAAATCTACAACTTTCATGTTGGAAGTTCTTTTTAGTTTGTAGGTGAAATTTTGAGATATTCTCTTCCAAAGTTTGGTAAAAACCACTTGACTTAGAAAATTTTCTAAGTATGAAAAGTCAAATTTTGACTTTTTGATTCTTGATTGATTTTCTTGATTTTTCTTGATCAAATGACTTTAAATATCATATATTAATGATTTAAAACTTCAAAAGTCATGGTTGACCAAAATTTCCAAAAGGTCAAAGGTGATCTTGTACAGTTGACTTTTTCAGGTGAATCGCGTTTCGGGAGATTTCAAGTGAATTAAGCTATCCTCATCAAATGAATGATATGAATGGATCATATTGAGTTGTTGGAGGATATTGAGCTATGATTTTGAGTTGTGGTACCATGTCCTTATTAAAAGTCAACTATCTTAGTGAATTAGGTCAAAAACCCTAATTGTCGACCAGATGAAATTGATGGCTGTAGATCTTGAATTGAAGTGTAATGCTCTATGGATATTGTCATATGAGCTATTTGAAGATGATTGATGCCTTTGAGTGATGCCCTGGAGCTTTCTAGGGTTTCCCGAATGTGATCCCTGATTTTAGTCCTTGATGGGGCTCAAAACCCTAGACTGGTGAAGTAAGCAAATTTGGGTTCAGGTGATGGGTGTCTTAGTCAACCATGTAGTTTTTGAATTCTATTTTTGTGTTGGATACCATCCCTTTTATTGACTGATCCTTTGCCTGAGCTCTTTGTTCCTGAACACCCTTGATTAAGCATCAAATGAACAAGTGGCTGTTCTTGAGCAACTGCTTTGATTCTGATGAAAAGCCTGAAAGTATAAACATCTCAGGGGGGTCAAAAATTAGGGTATGACAGATGCCCCTATTTAAGTTTCTTTCATCTGGAGGGAAAGAGATTGATATCTCGATCTCTCCTGCGTGAAAGAGACTTAAATACCAAAGAATGCCCGAATTTTGGGCGTCCTTGAGATGTTGTGGTGATAATAAAATTCTTTGATGGCATGATCCCGTTGTCACACTCTGCGGGAAATAAGGAGACAAACTCCTGTAGAAACGTGCTTATGCGAATTCTGGTGAATGGACGACAATGTGGAATGCGCAATCCATCTTCTTTGACTAAGTGTTAATACTTAGAAAAAGGTAAACAACTCTCTCTCGTTTCGGATGTCCAATCGCGAAACTGGTCTTAGTTGTGATTTTGGAAGATATCTCAGATAGAGAGAAAAATCTCCAAAGGTTTGTTTCCTCATCAAACTTCTCACCAACGCTCGTTGGAGAGATGCCATTTGATGGATGACAAGAAACTTTATCATACTTTTCTTCAATGTGACGTCTTCGAAGGAATGCCATATGATTATGCATCCTTTTGAGGAGCTAATGACTTTGCTTGAAAGTAGACGAACTCTTTTATGGGACAAAAACCGCCATTCATCGACTTATGCTGGGGAATTAACAAACTGTTCTCCTAGGAGGAGAACTGTCATTTGTTGACTCCGCTGGAAATTAACAAACTGTTTTTCTAGGAGGAAAACTGCCATTTGTTGACTCCAATAGGGATGGAAAATCTCGGAAGCAGACAAACTGTTTCTTGCAAAGGAACTGCCATTTATCGATTTCTTGGGTATTAAACAGACAAACTGTATTTCCTTGGGAAAAGACTGCCATTTGCCAATCGCTAGGGGGACAAACTGTCTTCTGCTGAAAGAGACTGCCATTTGTTGACCTGGCTGTGGAAAAGAAAGTGAGCAAACTGTCTACTACTGAAAGAGACTGCCATTTGCTGACTTTGCTGAGGAATCTTTAAGGGAAACGAACTGTCCTCGTGAAGAAGACTGCCATTCGTTATCTCTCAAGAAAAAGTGAGTGAATTGTCTTCTGCTGAAAGAGACTGCCATTCGCTCAACTTTAATAAAGAATCCTGAAACGAACTGTCTTCATGAAGAAGACTGCCATTCGTTATCTCTAAGGGGACAAACTGTCTTCTATTGAAAGAGACTGCCATTTGCCGACCCTGTCGAGAAATCCTTAAGCAGAACGAACTGTCTTCTGCTGAAAGAGACTGCCATTCGTTGACCCGTATTAGGAAAAAGTGAGCAAACTGTCTTCCGCTGAAGGAGACTGCCATTTGCTGACTCTGAAATAAGAATTCTTAAACAAACTGTCTTCATGAAGAAGACTGCCATTCGTTACCTCTGATGGGGAAATTCGAAAGTGGACAAACTATCTTCCGAAAAAGATTGCCATCTATCGACCTGTTGAGGAAGTCCAAAAGTGGACAAACTATCTTCCGGAGAAGATTTCCATCTACTGACCCGTTGGGGATAACAACAGTAGTGAACAAACTATCTTTTTGAGGGAGATTACTGCTTGTTAACTTGCTGGGGAATCCCGAGTATTTGCCTCAGTGACCCGGGCATGAACATGATCAAAGCCTATCTAGGCTATGCTAATTATGAAGTTATGAGGTGCAAAGCATGCATGAATATGATGATTATAAAACGTAGAGTGAATGTGAATAGAATTGTCGCAGATGTGAAATCCTGTGATACGACTTGAATTTTTGTTGATCAAAAGATGTCTTCTTCTTGCAATTTGTAATTTGCACTCTGTCGGGGATACCTCATTATCAGTTGCCCGTTGTTTTGAGTGGTATGAATTGAAGTGAAGATCCGTCATCGGGAGATGTTCGCAAAGCGACCTCATGGGGAAATTTGTTCCCGGAGTCTCAACTGTTCTTGGAGCAACTGTTGGCATTCTTCCTATTGTATGTAAACCTTAGAAAGAAATTTCACCTTTATTTTTGCGAGTAAATTCATTTTATTTTATGAAAACATTTGTTTCAAGAAAATGACTGTTTAAACTTAAAATGCATTTTAAGAAACTGAATAAGACTCGATTGCAAAGAAAAGGCACAAAGCTCAAATTATTATTTATGGAATGGTAACCAGCCAAAGGCTTGATCCCATGGAATATTTACAAAATTGGAAATTGGTAATTTTCGGGAAAAGGGCTACGATGAAACGTGACGACCGTTATCTTTCCCTTCCACTCTGAATTGCGCTGCATTCGTGATTCGTAGAAGATGACCTACCGATGATGAATACTTCGCTATGGACTTCGAATGATCAAGTTTGTCCTGGACACAGTTACTTGCCATATATCCCTAACTTTTGCATAAACTACCCCTTTCGGGTTTTAAGTCTACCGGGATTGATTATATATTTTTTATGTCTCTAATTTTTGCCTGAATCGCCCTTTCGGGTTTTCGATTCACCGAGACGCTCTTTTTTGCCTAAGTCGCTCTTTGCGAGTTTTCAACTTAGCGAGCTGTTCTTTTTTATTTAGGCGAAGTATTTCTTGACTGCGTCGACATTCACAGGACGGGTGAATTCTTCTCCATCCATAGTCGTGAGTATCAAAGCTCCTCCCGAGAAAGCTCTCTTGACCACGTATGGGCCGTCATAATTGGGAGTCCATTTCCCTCCCGAATCCGTGAGAAAAGATTGAATCTTTTTGAGTACAAGGTCGCCTTCTTTGATTGTGCGAGGTCGAACCTTTTTTGTCGAAAGCTTTCTTCATTATTTGTTGATATAGCTGTCCGTGGCATAAAGCTGTCATGCGCTTTGACACCACTCGGCTTCTGTTAATTTTGCCTCCATCAAGACTCTCATTGATGGGATCTCAACCTCTATGGGTAGGACTGCCTCCATGCCATATACAAGGGAGAAAGGAGTTGCTCCATTCGAAGTACGTACAGATGTACGGTAACCATGAAGAGCAAACGGGAGCATTTCATGCCAATCTTTGTAAGTGATGACCATCTTCTGAATGATTTTCTTGATGTTTTTGTTAGCTGCTTCTACAGCCCCATTCATCTTTGGTCTGTAAGGAGATGAGTTGTGATGTTCAATCTTGAATTCTTCACAAAGTTCCTTCATCATTTTGTTATTCAAATTTGACCCATTGTCAGTGATTATCCTGCTAGGAACGCCGTAGCGACAGATGATGTGATTCTTGATAAACCTGACGACAACTTGTCTTGTGACGTTCGCGTATGAAGCTGCTTCGACCCACTTGGTGAAATAGTCTATGGCTACCAAGATGAAGCGATGTCCGTTGGACGCTTTTGGCTCGATCATTCCAATCATGTCGATTCCCCACATGGAGAAAGGCCAAGGGGAAGAGAGTATGTTGAGAAGAGATGGTGGCACATGAATTCTATCGGCGTAGATCTGACATTTGTGACACCTCTTTGCATACTGGTAGCAATCTGACTCCATCGTCAGCCAATAATATCCTGCTCTCAGTATTTTCCTTGCCATGGTGTGTCCATTGGTGTGAGTACCAAAGGAACCTTCATGTATTTCTCTCATGAGTGTTTCTGCTTCTTTTCTGTCAACGCATCTGAGCAGAACCATGTCGAAATTTCTCTTGTACAGAACATCTTCATTTAGGAAGAATCTGCCAGCTAACTTTCTCAAAGTCTTTCTATCTTTCTTTGATGCCCCAAGAGGGTACTCTTGTCTTTGAAGAAAGTTTTTGGTATCGTAATACCACGGTTTGTCGTCGATGATTGCTTCTACTGTGAAAACATGAGCGGGCCTATCCAGGCGCATAACATCGATCTGAGGAATGTCATTCCAATGATTTATCCTAATCATGGAAGAGAGTGTGGCTAATGCATCAGCCAAGTTATTTTCTTCACGAGGAATGTGATGAAAATCTACCCTATCGAAGAATGGTAACAATCTTCTCGCGTAGTCTTTGTAAGGGATTAGCCCAGGATGGCGTGTTTCCGATTCTCCTTTGATTTGATTGATGACCAAAGCAGAATCTCCGTATACATCCAAGTGTTTGATTCTTAGATCCAAGGCTTCTTCGAGACCCATGATGCAAGCTTCATACTCGGCCTCATTGTTTGTGCATTTGAAAGTTAATCTGGCGGTAAACGGAATATGGGTAACTTGAGGGGTAACAATGATTGCCCCAATTCCTCGCCCATAAGCATTGAGAGCTCCGTCAAAGATTAAGCCCCACTGGGATCCTATCTCAGGTCCTTCGTCTGGTAGTGGCTCGTCGTAATCTTTCACCTTGAGGTACATGACGTCCTCGTCCGGAAAGTCAAAACTGGTTGATTCATGACCATTGAGTGGATGGTGAGCCAGGTGCTCAGTTAGAATGCTTCCTTTCACGGCTTTCTGTGCGTGATACTCAATGTCATATTCTGATAACAGCATCTGCCAACGGGCAATTCTCCCAGTTAAAGCAGGCTTCTTAAAGATGTACTTGATTGGATCCATATGGGAGATCAAACAAGTAGTATGTCGAATCATGTACTGGCGGAGACGCTTGGCAGCCCAGGCCAAAGCACAACAGGTTTTCTCGAGCATAGAGTAGCGGGATTCACAGTCAGTGAATTTCTTGCTCAGGCAGTAGATGGCATGCTCTTTTCTCTTTGTCTCGTCTTGCTGTCCGAGGACATAACCCACGGAATTTTCTAAGACGGTTAAGTACATTATCAAAGGTCTTCCTTCCACTGGAGGAGACAACATGGGTGGTTCGAGCAGATATTCCTTAATGCTGTCAAACGCGTTCTGACAATCGTCTGTCCAGAAGCAACTTTGATTTTTCCGTAGAAGTTTGAAAATGGGAGCACAAGTTGCTATCATGAGATATATGAATCTCGAGATGTAATTCAGACGTCCAAGAAATCGTCTAACTTGTTTCTCGGTTCTGGGTGAAGGCATTTCTTGAATTGCCTTGACTTTGTCTGGATCCACTTCAATTCCTCGTTTGCTGACGATGAAACCAAGGAGTTTTCCTGAGTAGACACCAAAGGTACACTTGTTGGGATTCAGGCGAAGCTGAAACTTCCGTAAGCGTTGAAATAACTTTGTCAGATTCTGTATGTGATCTTCCTCATTCTCTGACTTGGCGATCATGTCGTCTACATACACTTCCACTTTCTTATGCATCATGTCGTGGAAAAGTGTAGTCATGGCTCTTTGATAAGTTGCCCCTGCGTTCTTTAGTCCAAAAGGCATAACGCGGTAGTAAAACGTGCCCCAGGGGGTGATGAAAGCTGTCTTCTCCATATCTTCAGGTGCCATTTTGATCTGATTGTATCCCGAAAATCCGTCCATGAATGAGAAAACTTTGGATTTTGCTGTACTGTCAACCAACATGTCAATATGTGGTAACGGGAAATCATCCTTAGGGCTAGCTTTGTTCAACTCTCTGTAGTCGACGCACATGCGGACCTTTCCGTCTTTCTTAGGAACGGGAACAATGTTAGCTAACCACTGAGGGTATTCTGAAGTGACAAGGAAACCAGCGTTGATTTGCTTTTGAACTTCCTCTTTGGTTTTCATAGCCATCTCCGGGTGAGTTCTTCTCAATTTTTGCTTGACCGAAGGGCACTCTGCTTTTAATGGTAAGTGATGCTCCACTATACTGGTATCCAACCCTGGCATATCCTGATAAGACCAAGCGAAGACATCTTAGAATTCTCTAAGCAGCTGTATCAAACTCTCTCTGATCTCTGAACTGAGCGAAGCTCCAATCTTAACCTCTTTTCTGTTTCCATCGGAACCAAGGTTAATGATCTCTAGAGGCTCATTGTATGGCTGAATGGCCTCTTCCTTTTGTTGAAGTAACCGTGAAATTCCCTTTGATAGTTCTTCGTCTTCTTCTTCCTCTACCTCGAATACAGGAAACCCAAAGCTTGGAGAAGTCATACGATCGCACGTTTCAACGGGGTATTTTATGATTAATCTGCATATGTGTGATAAGTTTTATTTAGACAACGAGGGAAGACTCGGTGTATGCAGTCCATGGAATTTTTTGATGTTTTTTAAGGGGTTTTTTTAGGATTACCAATTTTCCGAAAAAAAAGAAAAGGAAAACTAAAGAAGGAACAAAATGACATTTTTATTTATTGACAGTCATTTCTTGAAACAAAGACCCTATAAAACAAAACTCTATTGCTTTGGGCGAAGCAAAGAGGGACATTTTCCTAAGAAATAGTAAAATGCAAAGCCCTATGAAACAACTCTTCACCCTGGGCTATGGTGAGAGGACAAAATAACGGTGAAAGTTCCTACTTAGGAGTGCGAACAACAGTTAAAACCTCAACAGCTGTCCAATAGTGGCGAACCCCATTGTGCACTAGGTAATCTGGCACCTTAGGCTTGAGTTGGCCTGTGGTAGGTCTTGATTTACCAACCACTGTCTTTGCAACACTTAGACGATCTTCTTCTACTTCAGCAGACTGAGTAGTGTGAGCATACCCATTTCCAAGTGGAGTATGTCGGACTTTCTTTTGAGGAAATTTCCAATCTTCTGAATGGAGAGACTCGTTGTCGGAGACACTTTCGAGATCATCCTCTTCTGTATTTTGATCTTTCTCTTCTCCCAAGATGGCGTTGACTAGGTATGTGAACTCTAAATCAGTAGCCTCGGAAGGTGACTTGGGGATATAATCCTCAATGATGACTTCACCAGTTGATGATGATGAATAGCAAGGGTTGTATATCTCTTTTGGCTGAGTAAGGTACTCGTAATCAATGTTCCATCCCGTTGGAACAATATCTTCAAGAGAGATTTTTGAACGTTCAGGAGCGGAGTATTTCACCATGTAGTCGAATTTTCCGCTTGGTTCTCCTAATGTATCCCAGGTTTCTTCGGGGATAGGAGGAACTTCTTTTGATGAACCATGACTTCTGGTGGTGAAGCTGTTTGTAACTTCATCACTGTTTGGTTGAGTCTTAACTTCAGATCCCTTAATTGGATAACAGCAAGGTGAATCAGACTCTGATAGGGATATGTATCCTGCCTCAAGAAGATAGGACATTCATTCCACTTCAAAATTCTCATCGGTGTCTTCCGTACCGATGGTATTGACTGTTTGTTGAACAGGTTGAAGAAAACCTCCACTGCGGAAAGTTTCTTGCATTGGAAGAACTACCTCAATTCCTGGAATAGCTTTTGATGATGTCGGAAAGAATCCAACTCCTGTTCTGTTCTTGTTGTTGGTAGGAATATCAATGTGCCCCCAACCACTGGTAGTGCCATCCTTTACAACTTGGATTGCATCTTTGTAGGAAGAAATAGACGCTGCTTTCTCCTTCCCTTTTTCCTTATCCAAGGAAAGTGCTTTAAATTTAGTTCCAGTGACTTCTTTTGGTTCTATGTCGGAGAATGATGACAGGTTATTGACGATCAAAGCTCGTTCTCCACATACGGTTACCAATTTGTCATTTCTTATGAACTTCAGTTTCTGATGAAGTGTTGAAGTAATTTCCCCAGCCTCATGAATCCATGGGCGACCAAGCAAACAACTGTATTGTGTCAGGATATCCATAACTTGGAAAGTGATCTTGAACGTCTGAGGTCCAATAGTTATGGGAAGATCTACTTCTCCAAAAACTGATTTCCTTGATCCATCAAATGCTTTGACGATGACGTGACTGTCCCTTAGCGGGTAATCTTTGAAAGATAATCTTGATAATGTTGATTTTGGCATAGCGTTGAGAGAGGATCCATTGTCTATTAGGACTCCTGTGAGAACATCGTTCATGCAGCCAACTGAGATGTGAAGTGGAAGATTATGGTCCACTCCTTCTTTAGGAAGATCTTTATCACAGAAACTCAGGTTAGTTCCCGCGGAGATGTTGGCAATGATACTATTGAATTGTCCTATAGTAACACTTGGTTCTACGAAAGCTTGTTCCAAAACTTTCTGTAGAGCCTTCCTATGAGCTTCAGAACTCAATAGTAGGGAGAGAACAGATATCCTAGACGGAGTATGTAGCAGCTAGTCTACAATGTTGTATTCACTCCTCTGGATTAATTTCAAGATCTCATCATTTTCTTTCGCTTGAACAGCATTGGCCGGATGATTGTCTTGCCTATGTGGTACTTCTTCCGAAGGCTTTTCCCCATTTTCTGTTGCTCTGTTGAAGACTCGTCCACTTCTGGTGACTCGACTAACATCAGCAATGTTGACAACAGATGGTAATAGTATTTCCTTACCATTTTCAATGAATGTAGCATTGTACTTGTATGGTATAGCCTTGCTGGACTCATACGGTACAGGACCTGGTAAGTAGATGACTAACGGAGCAATTGCTGTCTTCCTTGTTAGACGCTGGCCTATAGATCTAGAGGGGGGGTGAATAGATCTCACTAAGTTTTTACAGATTTTTCTACAGATTCGAGCGAAAGCGGTTCTGAATCGACTTGCGTCTATTCTGGACCGCTATTGCAAAGGTCGTATGTGTTTCAAAACCAAAAAGTAAGTGGAATTGATGGTGAAGTAATATGATAGCTAACCAATACGTTTAACAACTGAAATCCAATTAACTTCTAGATTGACAACTTTGATTTGCAATGCAGTAAGATTGGATAAAGCAAAAACACAAACACTTGGTGATAGGTTCAAATTGATAGTGATTCAAGTTGTGGTGAATTGTGATGTTTGTGCAGCACTTTAATTCACAATTTTAACACTTGAATCGTTGATCAATTTTGCACTTATAACCAATTATGAACAGAAAGTAAAAGAGAAAGTAAGAGCGACAAGAACACGATATTTGTTTAGGCAGTTCGTCGATCGTCCTCGCTACGACTACGTCTGCCCCCAATTCCAAATTGAAATTGGGTAATCTTTCATTAATGTTGAAAGTAGTATATACAAAGAAGATAACAAAGCGATAAACGATAAACCAATTATGTCGATCCTTTGAATCTTCTTCCCCCTTAATCTTGAGCAAGATCAAGGTTATCCAAGAGCTTCACTTTGATTCCCTTCTGCAGTGTCTTGATTCCTTGAACTCCCCGTTCCTCAATCGTTACACTCAGCCGAATCCTCAATGAACGCCTCTTGATAAAAACCCCCAAGAACCACCCGTCGTGGAGGACAAAACCCGCAGATTTTATTCACCAACAGACCCCACAAACCTTCACCCACTAGGAATCTTCAATTCCGTTCCATGGACGTTATCGAACTCATCACTAACCCGCAACGCAAGAATGATTATGTGTAATTGTGTTGGAGATGATGAAGAACGAAGATGAGAAGCGTTTGTGTATCTTTCAGTCGTTGGTGTTGTTGAATAATTAACCCTTGCACAATATATATGATTGCACAGCAGTTGGAATCAAGAATAACTGAATTTTGGACTTTCTTGATCAGTTAGGTCGACCTCTTGTAGAGGTTAGGTCGACCTAGCAGTGCTTGCTGAATTTTGCTCCCAGTTAGGTCGACCTGTTGAAGGAGTAGGTCGACCAGAATCCTCTTCTGGTGCGTTCTGGGAACATTTTCTCAGATTAGGTCGACCTAGTTGCTATGTAGGTCGACCTAACAGACTGATATGAAGATTTCTTCATTTTGAGTCGACCTGAATGGTCTGTGAGTCGACCTAGCAGAAGTATATGGATTTTCCTTCATTTTAGGTCGACCTGGGTTGACAGTAGGTCGACCTAACTGCTGATTTTCTGCATTTTTCATGTTCAGCTTGTGTTGAGTCGACTTATATGCATAGTAGATCATCTTGTGCTTTCATGAGTGATCAAATGCTTTACTTTTCTGATTCCTCCTTGTTGTTTGGATGCTCATTTGAGTTTCCCATAAATCAAAAACATCTTTGAGTGTAATCTTGTATTCACATACTCCCCCTTTTTGATGATGGCAAACCAATAGTCAAAAGCTTTGGTAGTAAGTGATGAAGACTCAACAAGGCTCCCCCGTACATCCAGCATCTATCTCTCAACCAAGAAGTCTCTTCACAAAGCTCCCCCGTACACTCAGCATCTATTGTATTTATCTCCCCCTTTGACAACATCAAAAAGAGAAACAAGAAAATAGAGTAGGAGAGTAACAAGAGAAATAAAGAATACCGGTAGTCATAGAGATAGATAACATGTAAATGGTGAAATCATAAGAACTAAACATGTTTTAAAGAAAACCAACAACATACATAGTAGTCCAAGAGATTAATAAAAGACAACAAAGAGTACTACATCATATAATGTTTTAACAAAAAGAACTTAATGACATGAAATGCAATGAAATGATGATATGATAAACGATATGTCCTAACGCCTGCCCCTTCTTCCTCTTCCTCTTTGAAATGTATGAGGTCGATCTTCCTCAACCTGTTCCAACAAATCCAGCACAGACATGTTAAGAGTATTGAAGCTTTGGCTTATGTTAGCATGGCGATGCAATGCCGTTTCCTCAAACTGATTCTGCCTCAATACAGAGTTGGATGCAAACGTCTCAAAATCGTTCTTTTGTTCCTGAACCAAGCCGTACAACGATTGATATTGACGTTGTTGTTCCTCATATCTCTCTTGTTGAAGCTGCTGCATTGTTTGAAATTGAAGCTGTTGAGTTTCAAAGTTCTGCTGTTGTTGAAGTTGCATAGCTTCAAGCATAGATATTATGTTGGATTGATCAGGAGGAGGTGGAGCTGTGTATCCCCAAGGGATATCCTCTTGTTGTGGCGGAACATATCTCCAATTTGCATCCGTGTCATGAGCTGCATCTTCCATGGTATGATCCTCATCATTTGCTATTTCTTGATCATTTCCTTCTTCTTCATTTTCTGCAGTGTGACCAAATTCTGTAGGATCATCATAGTTGTAGATGATTTTTCCGGTCCCCTTTTGAATGAGATAATAGGTTCCCCTATTTGGATCCCAATGATATCCCATGAGAGTTAAGGTTGTTTGGGAAAAGTCCTGGTTCTGTTTCATGCTAATGTATGATAATCCATCGAGCTTCATGCCGAAATGGTTCACAATTGTTTGTATGATCGAGCCATAACAAAGAGCAGTAGTCTTCTGCTTTACTTCCTCAAACTTAGCAGTTAGAAAGTGTGGCCAGTGCACACGTGTTCTGTTTTGAATCAAGTACATCAACATAATCTCATTCCTTTCAATTCTGGAAAATCCGCCTGCTCGTGGTCGAATGACTCTTGAGATGACCCAATTTAGAAGCCTAGGATCTCTCTTCAGGTGACCGGCTGTTATTGTTTCATTAGGTTTGTCAAAGACGGAAGGATCTTTGAGGATAGACTTCATGTAGGCCACATGATCATAGACTCCCGGTACGTCCCCGTCTTCTATACGTAATTCATCGCCTACAATGTTGAGACCAAAGATACTGATCCAAGCACGTTTGTCAACGATATGAGATCTTGACCCCATCTTAAACCTAAAATTACAGCCTGCCTCTCTTGTGAACCCTGCATAGAATGCCCTAACAGTGTTCTCACAGTATGGTGTGGCACATTCCAAAAGGGGATGAACATTTTGATGCTCAATAAGACTCACAACTTCAGGAATATGCATATTTTTAGCAACATGTTGATTGAAGATGTACTGCTTCACTACCTTCCTTTTCATTTGCCATTTTTCAAAATTATCTCTACAATCAGGGTGAACAAGGGCTACAGCACTTACCGGTTGTGAGGATGATCCAGATGCAATTTCCTTTCCCTTTCTTGATTTTGGAGGCATAGTTGTTGATGATTTTGTGTAAGAAGGATGATTTTGAACAGTTTTTGAGTTTGAGGAGTTAGGGTTAGCCGTACCAAATGTGATGAGGATGAGAGGGAATGAACAAATGGAATGTTTTGAATGAATGATATTGGGTCGGGTCGACCTAACAGACCCAAATATGGAAAAATTAACGCAGTAGGTCGACCTAAAGTGAAGCTGGGTCGACCTAACAGAAGTGACAAAACAAATAACCAAATTAGGTCGACCTAAATTGTGAGTAGGTCGACGCAACTGGACCTTTTTAGTTTTTCTAAAGAAGCTTCTTATGTAGGTCGACTCAAATACAGGGTAGGTCGACCTAAGTTGCTTTCAATGATGAAAATGCCTTAGAAATGTTTCTATATGATGTATTTTTGTTTTGTCATTTGCTTGAATGCACAACCATTGTATGTTATGAATGAAATGATGAACAAATATACATAAGTATTTGAGAGAAGTAGATAAGAGCACATGATGTCACTATAAGCATGTTAATTGATAGCATATTATAGCATCAATAAAATTTTTGGAAGTGAACAATAAACATGTTACCGCTTTCTCAATATGTAGGTGTTTTGTCATCATTGTGTGGAGTCTTCTTGTCAGTGTGCCATACTCCTAGATTTGATAATGAATTGATTTGATGGAATGTTTCACAGGTTGATTTTTGCGAAAAACTTATCTAGTATCAATTACTCGATGTTCTCCCGGATGCGGGACATAGTCCCAAACAATATTCTGCTAAGAATAGGTTTAAAATCTCTTTGCAATGCAACTTGCCAATTTGCACATCAAGTACTGCGTCCTATGTGTTTCTCGGAATATCTGTATTTGTAATGTATCTCATACATTTGCTATGGCTAGGACACCTACATTTCCTTTGCCAAGTATGATTCTTCAAACTGTCTTCATAGATGACATACCAAAATTTGTATGTCTTCCTATATGTGTCTTGAGCACCATCTATCAAGGAACTACCACCGTTCGGCGATGTCAAGACACTTTTCCTGCGAGATTAAATTAGAGTGGAAGGTCTCCAATCTTCATTGGGTCCTGGATGGTGAGTACACAATTTGTTGCACTTAGGCAACCATTGAAATACTCCTTTAGGAACTAAAGTTCTCCTAAATTTGCATTTTTCAATGGTATGTCCCTTTTTGCAACAATAATGACAGGTAATATGATGAGAATATGGAGTTTTGCTAGTTGATACTTTTGGTACAAAAGTGTATTTACTATATAAAGGAGTATACGATCTTTTGAACTTGTTTGGATCAACTGCAAAAGTCACTTTTGGTTGTAGAGCCTTGTCTAACTTGGCTTTTAGATCTCTCACTTCTTTTTGCCAAATGTGACATGTCTCACAACCAAACCATGATGTAGGATCTAATTCAACTTTGTCCTTTTGAATGTCTAGCATAGATTGTTTTAAAGCTTCCATATCCCTTTCGGTTTTCTCAACTTTTGATTCAAGATATGAAAATATTTTCTTATTTGAGGCCAAAAGTTTGAAAGCTTTAATTGCATCTCTATGTAATTCTTCAAAAGCAAGTTTTAGTTGAGAATGAGATACCTTATCTACGAGTTCAGGTTTAAGATGACTTACAGCTTTCTTTTTCTTGTTTTGATGAGCCATGAAACATAGGTTTGCTGATTCTTCTTCATCGCTTGACGAGCTTTCACTAGATGAATCACTTTCCCATGCTATGTAAGCTCTTTTAGATTTGTTATGACCTTTGCTTTGGTTCTTCTCCTTTTCTTTCTTAAGGTATGGACAATCCGGTTTGTAGTGACCGGCTTTCCCACAATTGAAGCAAAGACCTTTGATCTTTCCTTTGTTGTCGTCATCTTGTTTGAACATGTTTGATTGCTTTCTATAGTTGATCAATCCTTTGTCGGAATGTTTTGCTCCATTTTTCTTTAGATATTTGTTGTATCTTCGCACAAACAGTCCCATTTCCTCATCATCGGAGTCTTCGTCATCACTTGTGTCACTATCCTTTGGCTCTCGTTTTGAGGTCTTGGAGCTCGAAGCTTTTAGAGCTATTGACTTCTTCTCTACCTCTTTCTCCATGTTCTTTTCTTTCTTTGTCCTCTTCTCATGCATGTCAAGGCATTTAAGATGCTGTTCATGTTCCTCTAGTTTACCAAAGAGAGTGGTAATGTCTAAAGTGTTGAGATCATTTGCTTCCTTAATTGCTGTAACTTTGGGCTGCCATTCCCTGTTCAAACACCTTAAGATTTTGTTAGTAGCAACTGCATTGGAAACAGGTCTATCAAGAGAATTTAATCGATTTTTCAGGTGAACGAATCTTTTCTGCATGCTTTCGATGGTTTCACCATCTTCCATGTGGAAAAGTTCGAACTCTTGAGTTAACGTATTGATCCTAGCTAGTTTGACATCATCCGTTCCCTCGTGGGCAACTTGCAATGTGTCCCACATAGCTTTAGCTGATCTACAATGGGAAACGCGATAGTATTCATCAACTCCTAGAGCTGAGATTAGAATGTTTCTCGCTTTCCAATCGTATGCATATTTCTTTTCATCTTCAGCATTCCAAGTATCTTCTGGTTTTGGAACAACTGCACCAGCTGCATTTGTCATAGTGATCTGAAATGGACCATTGACAATAGCTGTCCAGATGTTCCTATCAATTGCATTGATATGGACACACATACAATCCTTCCAATAGCCGTAGTTTTCTCCGTTGAAAACTGGAGCTCTATTATGAGCCCCTTTAGGTCCAGAAGCCATATTTCCAATAAGTGTTTCACGTAGCACGGAATAAACCAGGCTCTGATACCACTTGTTAGACGCTGGCCTATAGATCTAGAGGGGGGGGGGGTGAATAGATCTCACTAAGTTTTTACAGATTTTTCTACAGATTCGAGCGAAAGCGGTTCTGAATCGACTTGCGTCTATTCTGGACCGCTATTGCAAAGGTCGTATGTGTTTCAAAACCAAAAAGTAAGTGGAATTGATGGTGAAGTAATATGATAGCTAACCAATACGTTTAACAACTGAAATCCAATTAACTTCTAGATTGACAACTTTGATTTGCAATGCAGTAAGATTGGATAAAGCAAAAACACAAACACTTGGTGATAGGTTCAAATTGATAGTGATTCAAGTTGTGGTGAATTGTGATGTTTGTGCAGAACTTTAATTCACAATTTTAACACTTGAATCGTTGATCAATTTTGCACTTATAACCAATTATGAACAGAAAGTAAAAGAGAAAGTAAGAGCGACAAGAACACGATATTTGTTTAGGCAGTTCGTCGATCGTCCTCGCTACGACTACGTCTGCCCCCAATTCCAAATTGAAATTGGGTAATCTTTCATTAATGTTGAAAGTAGTATATACAAAGAAGATAACAAAGCGATAAACGATAAACCAATTATGTCGATCCTTTGAATCTTCTTCCCCCTTAATCTTGAGCAAGATCAAGGTTATCCAAGAGCTTCACTTTGATTCCCTTCTGCAGTGTCTTGATTCCTTGAACTCCCCGTTCCTCAATCGTTACACTCAGCCGAATCCTCAATGAACGCCTCTTGATAAAAACCCCCAAGAACCACCCGTCGTGGAGGACAAAACCCGCAGATTTTATTCACCAACAGACCCCACAAACCTTCACCCACTAGGAATCTTCAATTCCGTTCCATGGACGTTATCGAACTCATCACTAACCCGCAACGCAAGAATGATTATGTGTAATTGTGTTGGAGATGATGAAGAACGAAGATGAGAAGCGTTTGTGTATCTTTCAGTCGTTGGTGTTGTTGAATAATTAACCCTTGCACAATATATATGATTGCATAGCAGTTGGAATCAAGAATAACTGAATTTTGGACTTTCTTGATCAGTTAGGTCGACCTCTTGTAGAGGTTAGGTCGACCTAGCAGTGCTTGCTGAATTTTGCTCCCAGTTAGGTCGACCTGTTGAAGGAGTAGGTCGACCAGAATCCTCTTCTGGTGCGTTCTGGGAACATTTTCTCAGATTAGGTCGACCTAGTTGCTATGTAGGTCGACCTAACAGACTGATATGAAGATTTCTTCATTTTGAGTCGACCTGAATGGTCTGTGAGTCGACCTAGCAGAAGTATATGGATTTTCCTTCATTTTAGGTCGACCTGGGTTGACAGTAGGTCGACCTAACTGCTGATTTTCTGCATTTTTCATGTTCAGCTTGTGTTGAGTCGACTTATATGCATAGTAGATCATCTTGTGCTTTCATGAGTGATCAAATGCTTTACTTTTCTGATTCCTCCTTGTTGTTTGGATGCTCATTTGAGTTTGCCATAAATCAAAAACATCTTTGAGTGTAATCTTGTATTCACATTCCTGCTGTCATACTTGACTTGCATTGTTTCATCTTGATTAATTTGAGGAGATACAGTAAAGACTTCGTCATCTTCTCTGTTGGCAAGAACTGTAATGGTATTTTCATCCATTAGCTTCTGAATGTCGTTGCGGACACGCAAACAACCTCGTGAATTTCTTCGACAAATTCTGCATCTTCTGTAAGGATGGAAATCCGTTCCAAAGTAGGCAAGTCCATTTAAAGTTTTATGGAACCTGACTACCGATCCTTTGAGATCTTCAACTTTGTAGATTTTGTATTCTCCTAGACATCCTTGAACCATGTTAACGTCGTGCTCAGTTTTGATTCGAATGTGTTGAATCCATCCTAAGTCCATTTGTTCTTGTAATGCAGCTTGAACTACAACACATCCTTGATTATTCTTTGGACAAATTTCACATGTGAAGTAGTTGTGAGGTGGTACATGGCCGTATCCAGCTTGTTTAGCGTGCATTTTGACAAGATTTTCCCCTATCTGACGAATGTCATAGATTTGAATGACGTTGGGGTGCTGATCTACCAGATTTACTGAAGCTTCTTTGTGCTGCGGCAAAGGATTTGCTTGGACATTAGGATTAGTATCTTTAAAGGATAGCATTCTGCTCTTCACTAATCTTTGAACGTCGGCCTTGAAACTGAAACAGTTCTCAATGTTGTGACCTGGTGCCCCTTTATGATAAGGACAAGATTGGTCAGCCTTGAACCAATGTGATGATTCATATGCAGGATTTGGAGGATTCTTCGTATGAATGAGTCCTTTCGCCAGTAGTGTTGGAAACAAATCCGCATAAGGCATTGGCACAGGGTCAAAAGGAGGATACCTTGGAACCCGATTGTTGTTGTAATTTGGAGGTCGAACCTGTTGTTGAGGTTGTTGTGACCTTTGTTGAAATGGTTGTTGAGAAACTTGAGGTTGATAAGCTGGCGCTGAGTTAACAACCGGAGTTATTGTAGCAACTTGAGGTGAAAACTTCTTCTTTGCTTTGTGCAAGACATTGCTGACATCTTGATCCTTTTTCTTCTGGAAAGAACATCCATACTTCCTAGGACCAATAGAAGATTCTGGTTCTTTGTTCAAACGTCCTTCTCGAACTGCTTCTTCTAAACGTACACCCATGTTCACCATCTCTGTAAAATCACTGGGAGCACTTCCAACCATTCGTCCGTAGTAAAATAGACTCAAAGTTTTGAGATAGATTTTTGTCATTTCTTTCTCTTCAAGTGGAGGACAAATTTGAGCAGCAACTTCACGCCACCTCTGAGCGTATTCCTTGAAGCTTTCTCTATCCTTTTGAGTCATGGCCCGGAGTTGATCTCTGTCTAGCGCCATGTCCAGATTGTACTTATACTATTTGACGAAGGCCTCTCCGAGGTCTCGAAAAGTACGAATCTCTGAACTGTCCAAGTTCATGTACCATTTGAGTGCAGCACCAGTTAGGCTATCTTGAAAGTAATGAATGAGAAATTGTTGATTATCAGTCTGAGTTGACATCCTTCGAGCGTACAATACGAGGTGACTTTGTGGGCATGAATTCCCTTTGTACTTCTCGAACTCTGGTACTTTGAATTTGTGAGGAATCTTAACATTTGGAACCAAACAGAGGTCTGCAGCATTCTTTCCAAATAGATCTTGTCCTCGGAGAGCCTTAAGTTCCTTCTGCATTTGCAGAAACTGTTCCTGGAACTCGTCCAATCTTTCATACACGCCAGCGTCCTCACTAGGAGCGTGATGATATACTTGTCCGCCCGGTGGAGGAAAAGTATGCATAATCGGTCGTGGAGAAGCCATGACAGCAGATCTTGGAATCTTAACATTCTGTTGCGTGAAACCCATTGCCGTTGCTCTCGGAACTTCAATTTCCAGAGGTTTGTAACCTTCCAATGGACGCATATCCATTGTGACTCTTGGAACATCAGAAGCAGGAGGTATGTACCCTTCTGGAGTAAAGTTATATGGCATGCCCCAAGGTCGATCGGGCGGCATGGTATACTGAGGAATAGGAGTAGAAACAATCTCGGAAACCACAGTCCTTTGCGGTTCTTCTGGCGTTGGTTGATTCTGCGCAACTACCAGGGCTTCTACCATACTATTGAGCCTTTCAACAGTATCTTTGAGAGTATTAATCTCTTCTCTGAGTTCTCCATTCTCTTGTTCAAAGTCTTCCATTCTTTTCTTGCGACTTGAACGAGTGTTGTATGGATGAGACAACTTGAAAGTCTTGGTTCACCTCCTTCTCCTCCTCTCTTTCTGGAGAAAGGAAAGTGACTATTAGATCCGCGACAATTCTCGTGTCAGTGCGTACGACTAAAGCGATGCATGATGTGTAATTAAGTTATTATTTTTCAAGGAAACACTTTAATTACGTTATGAAACATCAAACTTTTATTAATTAAGCGAAAACGCCATTTTTTACACACTTTGAAAAGGGAAATACAGCGAAACTGAGAGAAAGGACTCTAAAACTTTGATGAGGAGCCGACTTCACGTTCTAACATTTTCTTCTGTTTCTTGAGCTGAGCGTTCTCTGACGTGAGCTGATCGATGATCCAGGAAGCAGGAGGGATATGATGAGAAAGTGATGATTGTGTCACTTGTCGATTGAGTACTTCAAGTAACTCATCCTTCCTTCTTAGGATGTTCTGAATCTCAATATTTTCCGTGTTGACGATTCGATACTTGTTCCTCCAAGCATTCCTTTCTTGGCATACCTTGTTTAGTGCTGCTTGTAGTTTTTCAACATCGGTGGAGAAAAGGTAAATTGGTTCCCTTAGGGGAATAGGTTCTTGATGTTGATATGCCATCCTGAGCTTGAATGCCCTGGCGCGTACCCATTGGAGGTAAGGATCCAGGGAGATGCAAAGATGTTTTCCTAACAATCTTCTCCCTTTTGTGTGAACAAGACGCCAGGCTTGGACAATTTCCTTCTTCAGCATGTTGCCATGATCGTCGATGTTCTTGAAGAACAGACCCTCCAATTGAATACTACTTGGTATATTTTTCATGGGATAGCCGTATTGACAACGGGCTAAAGCTGGATTGTAACTGATTCCTCCCTTAGTTCCAATAAGGGGTACGTTGGGATAATTTCCGCAACTGAAGATGATCTTGGTTTCGTCGTTGTCAGGACTACACCAATTAATGTTTGAATGAGTGAGGGACATGATTTTCTGTGACCAGTAAAGGCCATCCCTCATGTTCCAGAAAGTGCTAGACTTTGGCAGGTGCGAGACGAACCATTCATATAGCAACGGTACACAGCATGTAATTAATCCTCCTCGCCGCAGGTTTCTTGAATGCACAGAGTGATAAGCATCCGCAAGCAAGGTTGGAACTGGATTTCTAATCAAGAAGATCTTAATTGCGTTGATGTCGACGAAGTCGTTAATGTTAGGAAACAAAAACAATCCGTAGATGAGCAATGCCAAGATTTCCTCAAATGCGCTCATATCTTGGATGCTGGCGAAGTACCGAGCTTGGTCTAACAAGAACTTGGAGGGCAATCCTTGAATTCCTCCTCTACTCACCATATGAGTTCTGATGTTGACCACGTTCAAGGGAGTAGTTGCAGCAATGATAATGTCGTCGGGATTCTTTTCCAAACCGGAGTACGGATCTTGCGCGTACACGGGTATTCCAATCAGACGAGAGTACTCCTCCAACGTAGGCATGAGTTGAAAATCTGGAAAGGTAAAGCAGTGATACGTTGGATTGTAAAACTGTACCAAAGTAGGAAGGATCCCATCCATAATGTTAATGCTGAGAAGAGGCAGAAGTTTTCCATACTTCTCCTTGAAAGCCTAGGGGTTGACCACCAGTTTTCCGAACTTTTCCAATTCCTCAACCTTAGGAATTTTGAAGGTGTATTTCCTAGCTCTCTTTCTTCCGGAATCCATGATATAGATCCTTAATTCCTTTCTCCGTTTCTCTCTTTCTATGAAGTTCAGAACGTTCGTTATTTAGTTTCCTTGAAAAACGACTCGAAAAAGACTCTTTTTGGTTTTAGTTATTATGATGAATGATGCATGAATGCATGAATGCACACACAAGAGTTTTTAAACAAACATGGCGTAGAAAGGCATAGTGGTCATGAAGTCACAACGCAAACCTCGCCCCAATGGTAAAACTAAGGATAAGGATTTTTGTACCTGTAGAACGGGTTCTATGGGTCTCAGAGTTTTTGCTCAACCTTAAAGATACATTGACTGGTATCTATAAGAGAGTTTCCTCTGAGTGTAGTATCTGCGTGACAATTACATTCATAATCACCGCTCTACGTCCTAAAAAGGCTTTAAGTGTAACACCCCATATTTTCTAATTTTAATTTAATTGGAAATTAAATTATTATTTAGAATTATTTGGTATTTTGTTGAATTATTGGAGAATTATGGATTAAGGGCCATTGGGCTGGAATGGTGAGATTAGTAGTATGGGGGTGCTAAGTGAGTAAGCCCGCTACTAATTATTTTATGTCTTCATAAAATAAAGGAAATAAAGAAAATTGGGAAAAAGGAAAAAGGAACGTGAAAAACAGAGCAGAGGAGATGAGAGATTGGAAAGCTGATATGTGAAAGAGGAACAGAAGAGGAAGAGGGCTAATCAAGATCTTTGGCTAAGGTAAGGGGGGACTCTTCCGGTTAACATCTTTTATCGTATTATAGATGATGGGACTGATTTAGATGCATTGTTTGTGTCAATTGGTTATATGTTAGGTTGGGGTTTTGGGATGATTTTGATGGGAATTGTTTGACGTGATGAATGGTATGATTATATGGCTGTTATGATGATTGAATGATCCTCTTTGTGTGTTATAATTGTGTTATAACATGTATGTGGCTGATATGGTGGTATTTGAGGTTCATGATATAACTTGATTTGGGTTTTGGGGATTTTGGGAAGAATCCCGTAATGCTGTCAATCGATGTGAGATCTCTGGGTTTTGCCAGTTCGCGTCGCGAAGGTGGGTGCGCGCCGCGAAGGCGTAACTTTTCTCGTTCCGCGCCGCGAGCCTGTGTTTGCGCCGCGAAGGCGTGTTTTCTATTCGTTACGCGCCGCGAACTGTGTGTGGCGCCGCGTGCTGTAGCGATAATTATTTTCTTTGAAAAATGTAAAAATGTGTAACTTTCAAACCGTAAGTCCGTTTTAGACGCCGTTTTGGACGTTGTTCCTTAAATTGAATGTTCTACCATATAAAATAAATATAACAACAATAACTTGATTTTATTTTGAAAAGTATCGTTTTCTTCAAATCTGGTTTACTCTTGTTTTGTATAAATGATGAGGTGCAATGGGTTGTTGTTTGCATAATTGAATGTGTGCAATGATGGTGTTGTTATAATATGATTGCTCCTGTTTGTTATACAAATGGATGTTGTTCATGGTAAATATGTTTATCATGTATTTTGATGAATGATGAGGTAAATACTCTATCGTGGATGAGTTGCTTTGTTGTACTTGGTACGCGATTGTGAGGGGTGCTATTGTTGTGCACTGTATAATGAATGATTTACCTACTATGATGCTGTGGTTGTAATTGGTGTTTGTTATACATATATTGTTGATGTAAAATATGTATTTTATTATGGTTGAGAAACAACATAACTGTGTGTGGCTGTTGATTATTGTGGTGGTTGATGATTATGATATCTGGTTGATTAATGTTGATGATGAGCATGTTATGGTTGATACATGCATTTCATAATCATGTTGTGGGCTGTATCCCTTATGGTGGTGGGACAGCGGTAGCTAATTCCCATTGTGTGGAATTGGTGAGAGAAGTAGCCGAATCTTTATGGTGGTGGATCGGTGAGATGGGTTATCCCATGTTTGGTACCACATGCATATAGTTGCATTTGCATTAGGTTGTTGTGTATAACTATAACATGAATGGAAGATTGTCCAATGTTATAATATTTGATGATGGTGTAATTGTTATGGTTATGTCTTTTTGTAATGTATTCTATTGTTGTTGTGTGTTGATAAGTACTCCCTGACAATTTGAATATAATGAAATTGGATGAATAATGTGACTATGATGTGTTATTGTTTATGATTCGATAACATTTGTTAATTGTGAATGAGACTCACCCTTACTTTGATGATTTCAGATTGGCGAGTAGCGGCTTTTGGCTCTGGTGAGGATAGCTCATAGGCCAGTTTGTTTAAGTATAGTGTCGGTGTCATGCTCTGATATTGTAACACTGGGGAAACGTTAGATTAGAGTTTATGATGATACTCTATCGTGTTGTTATTGTATTAAGTTATGTGGGATATTGCATAGATGATGTTATGCTTATCCGTATGATGAATTTTCCGCTGTGTAAACATGAGATGTTTATGTATTATGACAAATTGTTCCTTAGTGAAAGCATGACAATGAATTTATGATAAATTTGTTATAATTGGAATTGTGGCACCCTTGTTTTCATGTTTTACTCTGAGTTATTTTATTAATTTCCGTGGGATTTAGAAGGGTGTTACAATAGTGGTATCAGAGCAGGTCGGTCCGTCCGGTCAATTGTCGAGTCAGTTGAGTTGCACGACGGTTGAATACTGTCGGCATATTATCCCTTGGTACGCGACATGTGAGTGAATCACTGTCGGTACTTTGTTGTTTGTTGTGGAAGTTGGTTTGAAACAAGTGGGGGAGAAGTTTCACTTCTCAGTTATGTTTCAGTTGTAAGATGATTGATTCAGTCGGCTGTTGTTGGCAACAATGCAAGCATTGTTGGAGTTGTTGTTTTCCGAATCGAAGGTGACTTGGAATTAAGACTTGGCTGGTAATTAAGTTGGAGCATCTTGAAGGAGGATGATTATATGCAATTGATGATTATTTGTAGGAGAGGAAAATTAGAAAGTTGCAATGTATCAGCTCTGCTGGTGTGCTGCGAAGTTGTCAGTTGTGTAGCCTTATACCTCGGAAGAGAGTCAGCTGCAAGTTGCAAAGAGGATTGATGTTGTAATGTTTCAGAAATCGCACTTCGGCGATAGGATGTGTTGCTCAAGTCATAAGAATGTTTGAAAGTGAAGAGATACGATAAGGGGTTGTTTGGAATGTGATAGAGTTGAAGAGAATGAGTTTTGGAGAGAGATTTTCGTAAGCAAAACGCAGGAAAATTGCTGAATAGCTGCGGAACTTCGAAAATTCATAACTGGAGTTCTGGACATCCGAATTGAGTTCCGTTTGAAGCATCGGAAAGCTAACGAGATGAACTTTGTCATAAAAATGGTTGCAGCAGCTGTAACATAATTAATTGTGACAGGATGACGTTGGAAGGAGGCGAAGTTACGGTTACTCTTGTTCTTATAACTAGACTTGTTTATTGGTACTGCACGGGATGTCAGTGTCAGTGTTGAACGGATTGAAGGAATGATTAGAAGGTTGTTGAGAAGTGATTTTAAGAATTGAATATGCCATTTGAAGAGATTTGAGAATACCGTATAGAGAGTGTCGGGGCATGATGTCGGTGTTGGATTTTCGGACAACGATTGGAAAATTCATATCTTGAGTTCCGAGTGTCGGATTAACGTGCCGTTTGAACCTATGAAGAGGAGGAATTATGTTCTACATTATGGGAGAGTTATAAATACAGTAGAGGTGATCCTATGAGAAGATATTCTGAATTCAGTTAAGGAAGCGTGAAATTTGTTGAATAGGAATGCCTACTACCGTGATCATTCGAACGGAGTTGAGTAAGACATGTTGTTGATGAATAAGTCGATGAGATATTCGGTAATAAAGATGATTTGAGTACCGATGGATTTTGGTGAGAAGCGAATTAGTAGTAAAGATGGGATAAACTTTAGAACTATTGGAATCGTATTTGTGATGGCCATGTAACGATAAGTATAAAAGAAGAATTTTAGAGAATTTCTGACACTTATTGAATGTAAGGAAGACCTTGTCGAGATGTTGAGTGGGATGATATTTGGGCATGAAAGATGTCATAGAATTTGGAGCAAAATCACGAGTTATGAATGTTGAGTTACTGCTTGAGTAGGAAGTCTTTAAATATGTCGGTGCTAATGGTGAATGAGTTGGATTTGATTGGACAATTTTGAGACTTGAGTTGGTATGTGAAGGCACTCCTAATAGTGTTAGATTGGGTATGCTAAAGATGACTAATGGCATTCTTGACGAGATTAGAGAAGGTCAGCAAGATGATGTGAGTTGATCGATAAGTTGACTTTGAATTACCAAGGTAAAGGCGGTGAATTCAGAATCGACGAGAATAATATAATGAGGTTAGTGATTGGATTGTGTTCCTGATGTTTTTAAGCTTCGGAAGAATATTCTAGAAGAAGGACACCGTAGTGGATTATTGAACTACGACGATGTTAATGAGTTGGGTGTAAACTCGAAAAGGACACTGTTATGTAGTAACGACAGTTTATGCTTAAATATGGATGACGACTATCTGTTGACAAATTGAGGACTTGATCACCCTTAATCTCTTGTTGATAGTAGACGGAAATCATATAAATGAGATGAACTTGTTTTGTTACCTTAATGGTATAAGATGTGATGAATACTAAGCCGTGAAGAATAATCACTCGCTATGTGTGTGAAATTATGAAGAAGTGAATATGGAAGAGTGCAACATGATGGGCAAATGACCTAAAACGGGTAATCAGAGTCGCGCAGCGAAAGTGCGATGTGGAGTAGTGTTATGAGTACTACTCGCGGGAAGCAAGGAATTAATATGTCGGAAGCCTACATAGAGAATATGTATTGATCTATATGTTAGATTTAGAATCCAGTGGATGTAAGGATGTCGTGTCGAAGGATTATAACTCTTTTGAATAATTGTCGAGATGATGAAAATGTTATTACGGTTGTACGTAGTTAACGAGTATGTATTCGGCGAAATTAAAACGAAGAGTTGATACTATATGATGCTGTAATAATTTTGTGTTGTTATTAAGGTGATATTGTAAATTCCAGATATAATGAGTAATTACACTCTATGAAGGACGAAGTGGATTTAATTCTTAAAGAAGAGTGGGATTCGGTTTGAACTAGTATGTAAGCAATGGTATATCGAGGCTGATGAGTGTGATTATAACTACTTGTGCGTACTCGTTCCGATGGCCGGAATGTTTAATAGATGTAGTAAAGCAGGAATTTGTTTTTGAGTGCGAGTAAGTATTACTGAGTGGTAAAATGGTACCATGAATGATAATGGATGATTCTTGGACGAATGAGTAAAGAGAGTCGGAATCGGGTGAAACTCAGAAATCTATTTGGTATAGATGATTGTAATCAGTAATCAGAGTAGTGCGGAAAAACGGAATGTAACGTGTTGGATAATTACTGGTGTGACTTAAGAGGAGTCAGATAACTGGAATTCAATGGTATAGGAATACGAGTATTGGGTTTCTTGAAGGAAGCGGTTGGTGAAAAGTGTAAGTATTATCTTATCGCTCAGATGGAAAAGCGTGTCTAAGGTTGGTATGTCGGTAGAAGGGATCCATTACTGTATTGTTGATCAAGTGTGATCATACTATACATTGTGTAATTGCATTACTCGGTTGTTGAGCGTATTGTATAGGTTGTACCTCAATGTTCTGTTGTTGTTAACCTTTTGGAGATATAGCGAGTGGTATATTTTTGGATAGCCAAATGCGACGTAAGAACTGGGATTTGAATGTATGAAACATGTTTCCTGTTGATTATGTCAGATGGATTTTTGGGGATTGACTGATGGTAATATTAATTGAGAACTGGAGACTCAGGTAAAGGACTCTTATACGAGCTGGTTACTTGAGGTATGTTTTCGAGGACGAAAACTCTTTTTAGTGGGGGAGAGTTGTAACACCCCATATTTTCTAATTTTAATTTAATTGGAAATTAAATTATTATTTAGAATTATTTGGTATTTTGTTGAATTATTGGAGAATTATGGATTAAGGGCCATTGGGCTGGAATGGTGAGATTAGTAGTATGGGGGTGCTAAGTGAGTAAGCCCGCTACTAATTATTTTATGTCTTCATAAAATAAAGAAAATTGGGAAAAAGGAAAAAGGAACGTGAAAAACAGAGCAGAGGAGATGAGAGATTGGAAAGCTGATACGTGAAAGAGGAACAGAAGAGGAAGAGGGCTAATCAAGATCTTTGGCTAAGGTAAGGGGGGACTCTTCCGGTTAACATCTTTTATCGTATTATAGATGATGGGACTGATTTAGATGCATTGTTTGTGTCAATTGGTTATATGTTAGGTTGGGGTTTTGGGATGATTTTGATGGGAATTGTTTGACGTGATGAATGGTATGATTATATGGCTGTTATGATGATTGAATGATCCTCTTTGTGTGTTATAATTGTGTTATAACATGTATGTGGCTGATATGGTGGTATTTGAGGTTCATGATATAACTTGATTTGGGTTTTGGGGATTTTGGGAAGAATCCCGTAATGCTGTCAATCGATGTGAGATCTCTGGGTTTTGCCAGTTCGCGTCGCGAAGGTGGGTGCGCGCCGCGAAGGCGTAACTTTTCTCGTTCCGCGCCGCGAGCCTGTGTTTGCGCCGCGAAGGCGTGTTTTCTATTCGCTACGCGCCGCGAACTGTGTGTGGCGCCGCGTGCTGTAGCGATAATTATTTTCTTTGAAAAATGTAAAAATGTGTAACTTTCAAACCGTAAGTCCGTTTTAGACGCCGTTTTGGACGTTGTTCCTTAAATTGAATGTTCTACCATATAAAATAAATATAACAACAATAACTTGATTTTATTTTGAAAAGTATCGTTTTCTTCAAATCTGGTTTACTCTTGTTTTGTATAAATGATGAGGTGCAATGGGTTGTTGTTTGCATAATTGAATGTGTGCAATGATGGTGTTGTTATAATATGATTGCTCCTGTTTGTTATACAAATGGATGTTGTTCATGGTAAATATGTTTATCATGTATTTTGATGAATGATGAGGTAAATACTCTATCGTGGATGAGTTGCTTTGTTGTACTTGGTACGCGATTGTGAGGGGTGCTATTGTTGTGCACTGTATAATGAATGATTTACCTGCTATGATGCTGTGGTTGTAATTGGTGTTTGTTATACATATATTGTTGATGTAAAATATGTATTTTATTATGGTTGAGAAACAACATAACTGTGTGTGGCTGTTGATTATTGTGGTGGTTGATGATTATGATATCTGGTTGATTAATGTTGATGATGAGCATGTTATGGTTGATACATGGATTTCATAATCATGTTGTGGGCTGTATCCCTTATGGTGGTGGGACAGCGGTAGCTAATTCCCATTGTGTGGAATTGGTGAGAGAAGTAGCCGAATCTTTATGGTGGTGGATCGGTGAGATGGGTTATCCCATGTTTGGTACCACATGCATATAGTTGCATTTGCATTAGGTTGTTGTGTATAATTATAACATGAATGGAAGATTGTCCAATGTTATAATATTTGATGATGGTGTAATTGTTATGGTTATGTCTTTTTGTAATGTATTCTATTGTTGTTGTGTGTTGATAAGTACTCCCTGACAATTTGAATATAATGAAATTGGATGAATAATGTGACTATGATGTGTTATTGTTTATGATTCGATAACATTTGTTAATTGTGAATGAGACTCACCCTTACTTTGATGATTTCAGATTGGCGAGTAGCGGCTTTTGGCTCTGGTGAGGATAGCTCATAGGCCAGTTTGTTTAAGTATAGTGTCGGTGTCATGCTCTGATATTGTAACACTGGGGAAACGTTAGATTAGAGTTTATGATGATACTCTATCGTGTTGTTATTGTATTAAGTTATGTGGGATATTGCATAGATGATGTTATGCTTATCCGTATGATGAATTTTCCGCTGTGTAAACATGAGATGTTTATGTATTATGACAAATTGTTCCTTAGTGAAAGCATGACAATGAATTTATGATAAATTTGTTATAATTGGAATTGTGGCACCCTTGTTTTCATGTTTTACTCTGAGTTATTTTATTAATTTCCGTGGGATTTAGAAGGGTGTTACATTAAGTGGGGTTAATGTGTTTCTAGGTCCTCCTGGTACAAATCAGTCTCGGAATGCATTGGCGCAGTTAATCACAACCAGCCAGGCAAATCCCAAGAGTAGATTTGGAAACCAAGATTAGAGGGCCTTCACCGAGAAGACATCCTCCATCCTATCTTATGTTGCACTCAAATCCGGGTATAGGATTTCTCACCACAAGGGGGAATCAAGCCCTTTCCCGATACAGAATAAACAAAATAAACAAATATATATGCAACAATCACATGAAATGACACAGAGGTTAGGCAGGACCTCTCTTGTTTGAGGGGGAATTTGGCATCCCTAATTCCTCATTGGGGCTGGACCAGCAACAGGTCAACCATTGGTTTGGATGAAAAACCAAGGTTTTTAACACTTACTTCCCCAGCAGAGTCGCCATTTTTCTGTGGTGTCGTTTTCTTTACCTCCCCGTTTCACTTGGGAGGACGGCATGCTAGACCCTTCACGCAAAATTTGGAAGGAGGAAGCACCCGTGGCGGGATGAATTTTGTTTCAGTTCTTCCTACGATATCACACGAACTTTTTAATTATCCTAACGAGTAGGAGAGGGGAAAAAGATCTCAAATAAACCCTAGGAGTTTGCTAAGTGTGGGGATTCACCTAGACTAGAAATTCTGGAGTTCGGGGGGTCGGTTATACATAGGGAAGAGTTTAAGCACCCTACATATCCGTAGTACTCTACAGGAACCTTCTCTGTGTCATTGTGATTGTGTTTACTGCTAATGATTGGGAAAGTTTCTCCTTTGTGTAAGGAGAAGGAATTGAATTGATTTGAAAAAGACAGACAGACAAACTGACTATTTTTGGTATTTTATTAGCTCGCTGAGATTCCTTGTGAACCTTATGCCTACATATCCCTAATGGAAGTCAGAGCTTAATGTAGTTCGGGGAACTAATTAGGGAATTAAATTATTTTTGGTGCCTTGCTTGAAGCTCAAGGTTGAAGCTTGAATTAAATCTCTGTTTACAGTAAAGAGACATGAAGTCATCTTTATAGAGAGGTATTTCTACTATTCCACCACAAACATTTTAAAGTGACAGAAAAGCTGAATTCATTTCATTAAGATAAGGACCTTACTTGTATGTTTGCAAGTATGCCAGTCGTGTTCTCTTAAATGAAAGAAGGATTCTTGTCCAAATTAGGGAAAGTGTACAAGTCTGGGTTTGTTTGCCTCAGAGCATGCCTTTCAGAGTCCTAAATGGGAGAATGTTTGAAATTGAAATTGAAATGTTGAAATGTTTGTTTGAATGTGGTAAGATAGGAGAAAGATCTCTTTATAGAGATAAGCTATGTCTATCTATTTTTTGAAAGATTTGATTTTTAGCTGGCTTGTATGAGGCCCAAGCTTGAGGCTTTTTTGATTGTTTTTATTGACTCTAGGAGATAACTCCACTGGGGATTAATTACAGGGAATTTGTGTTCTGTACCAATCCCAGAATTGAGGCTGACTCTAGTTGAAGAGTATTTATTTGATGGATTTTATTTGGTGTTCTATACAAAGCCCAGAATTGTGGCTGACTCTACTTAGGGAGACTCTATTTTGTGCCTTGTATGAAGCCCAAGGTTGTGGCTAACTACTTAGGAAACTGAATTTTTTTGAAGACTATGGATGACTCTATTTTGTGCCTTGTATGAAGCCCAAGGTTATGGATGACTCTTAATTGGGGAAGTCGTTAATTTATGCCTTGTATAAAGCCCAAGGTTGTGGCTAATCTGGCTAGGGAAAACATTATTTTCTGCCTTGTACAAAGCCCAAGGTTGTGGCGGACTCTTAAAGAAACTGAGTATGAAGGACTCTATGGGGAAAAGATCCTTGAGATTAGGAATCTTTGACACAGGAAATATGGTTTATCTGCCTTGTACAAAGCCCAAGGTTGTGGCTACTTAATGATGAAATACTGACTGGAGGGAGTTTCACTCTATTGGAGGATTTATCTATTAAAGGACTGATTTTTTGGAAGCAAACCCTTTCCAGGGATTTTTGGCTTAGCTGGGGAAATTATCTTTTGAAAGAATGAATTTTGGAGGCTGACCCTTTCTAGGGGATTTGGATTTAAAGGAGTGATTTTGGAGGCTAACCCTTTCCAAGGGCTTTGGATGATGGCAAGAAGATTAACTAATTGAGACCTCTTGTTTAAAGCCCAAGATTAAGGCTGACTCTTGCTGAGGATAAACAAATATGGATCCTAGACTCTACTAAGGGATGTTGATGAAGATAAGGGTGACAGAGACTGTCCATGTCTCTCATTCCAAAAGGTGTACTCAATATGAGATTGAGACAATCTTAGCTTTTTTAAAGTCTGGTTTTAAAGAATGGAAGAAACTCACCGGGATAGTCTAAGAGGTAACTAAAGACTTGTTCCTATGTTTATAAGAAACCTGATGGGTCCTTGTTATAGCACAAGAGGAAGCTATGTGGTTTTGAACTTATTTTGGCTTTAAGCAAATGGGTAAGAGGTTTCACCGGGAATAATTCCTCTTTGGGTGGATATATCCTATTTTGGGTTCTAAGGCTTTTTTCAAGATGTTTCACCGGGAAGACATTCTCAATCCTAGGCCATATTCCTATAATATATATATATAGTTTAACTGTCCTAAGGTTTACACTCAGACGTAGTTCTAAACAATATATAAACAGTTCTATATTTGACAGTAATTTAAATAAAGACTGTAAATTGAAAGATTGTAAAGCCTAACCTGGATGGAGTGGAGGCCTTTGAAGAAGTATGTATAAAGCCTCAACAGCAATTTTATTGATAACAGTTGGATATTCATGATAAACAGTTAAAAAGGTTTTGAAAACAGAAGAAGTGAAGATGGACAATGGTCCATAGGTATCTGAAGAGTTTCACCGGGAATAATGCCCTTCAAATACCAGAAGAATGTTTTGAAAACAGGAAGAAGATTTTGTAAATACAGTTTTTGAAAACAAACTAAGAAAAGAAAAAGGTGCTGGGACTTACACTCTAATAGAGGCCCATAGATTTATTTACTGTTTATGAAAAATAGTTGAAAATGAAATGAAATGATACGGGGTTTTGTTGTCTGAAAACCTTGATCATCTGTTTAATCGGAGATTTGAAAAACAGTTTTGAAAATTGACAAAAGTCAGCCTAATTAAGGTAAAGACAAAATCTATACCTAATTAAGACCTAAATGATTAGGGTTTTATCATAAAATTATTCACAAAAATGATTAGGTTTAAAATCAAATGAAAATATATATTTAAAAGTATTTAGAAATACTTAAAAATATACCATTTTAAACCTAATAAAAATACATGAAATAAATAATATTTTTGTGATTTTTTTTATTATTCATAAAATAGACATATTAAATGATAAGTGTGTGAAAAATGAAGAAAAAATAATTTAATTTGATAGGTGAAATAATTATGTGAAGTTGTAAATAAAATGGAAGAAAAATAGTAATAAAAAAATATGGTTTGGCCTCACCAAGGGTTGAACTCACGCCCTCTTGGTTATCCAACAAAACAATTACCAACCGAGCCACGCGCGTGGACTGATTATCAGAGGTGCCCATGTGATTATATGTGAAAGCAAAGCATAAAAATGATTTGAAAAAAATAAAATGGACCAAAGGTCTGAGGGGGGGATCGAACCCCAGACCTAAGGCATGGCAAGATTTTAGACGCGTGCTGTAACCATTTGGACACTACGATGAATTCGTAGGTTAAACACAAACCATTCAAAATATAATAAACTAAAACCTAGGAAATTTGAAAAATGGCGCCACCATCTTCATCTTCAACCTCAAGCTTTTGAATTTCTGAAAATCGTATCTCTCTCAATTCTCAACCAAATCCAAAGATGTAAAGATGGATTTTGCTCGTTTTTGGACGAGGATCATGATAGTATCCTTTAATTTCATTTATTCTGAGTGTAACTTAAAATTCGCAAGCATGAACACTAAGAACCCTAAAACTGAAATTAAACATGAAATACTCTATATGCATGATTTGATGCAATTGATTGAGGGTTAATGATCTATGAAGGTGCAGAAACCAACTGGTAACTTCATTTTAGATTTATCATGCGTGAATTATAGAGTTTGAAGCTGTTGAAACTTACCTTAAAAATGGAGATCTGGCTCTGATCAAAGTGTGTTGCAGAGTTGTTGCAACAATCCAGATAGCTTCAGTGATCCTCCTGGAAGGTGTTGAGATGCTTAACTTGGATTGAAAGTGCCCATAACCTCTTGCTCGACCCCAACTACAACAGCTCCAAATGAGAGGTGAAGATGATGATTCTCCACGTACAGAAGTGTTTCAGAGGTTTGGATCACCTCTAAATGCCTCCCCTAATGTGTTTGAATACTTAATTCCAAAGGAAGAGCTTTGGTTTGAAGAATCCGAGTCTTCTTGCCAAAGAACCTTTGAAAAACTTAAGTATGAAGAAAGAAGAGAGAAAGCAAGAATTCTGTTGCTTTGGTGTGTTTAATTCTAAGGAAATGCACTTGTATTTATAGGCAAATGATGCAGAGAAATTGGAGATAGTAAGCTTGCTTAGTGAAGTGAGTTTGGTATCCTTGGCTATAAAGAAATGTGAGTTAGATCCATATGCAATGATGAGTTCTTTGATACCAATCCCCTAGCCATCAGTTTTGCTTGATCTTAGGGGACAAATTTGCTGCAGAAATGAGCTCCAATTGGTTGGGAGAAGATTCCTTTGATGAATCACCACTTGGCCATAAATTCTCAAAATGCAATCATTACATAATCACATGTTTTGGTTTTGGAATATTCCCTTCAAAAATTTGTGCAATGATGCAAATGATTCTCTCCTATCCTTGCAATGTTTCTGAAGTTTAGAGGCATCATTTAGTGTAAGCATTTGTACAAAATTGCAAATTTCATACTTAGGCATGACCTATAATTTCACTTCAAATGCCTAACTTTGATCAATCATATCTCTTAGCTCAAAATGAATTTGGAGGAGGTTGAGCACAATTTGGAAAGCTCTTAACATGTACTTCAATTCATTAGTTTGGTGTTTGCCAAAAATCTTTAGGGAAATTAGTGAAAAAGTCTCATAAAGTTTGAAGAAAACTAGGGTTTTCTTGCAAGTTTTGTGAAGGCAGTCACTTTGAAGCTCCATATCTCTTCAATGGTTGATTTTTAGCCCAAAAATTATATGTGACAAAGTTGTTCATTGGATCAAAATCTACAACTTTCATGTTGAAATTTTTTTTCAGTTTGTAGGTGAAATTTTGAGATATTCTCTTCCAAAGTTTGGTAAAAACCACTTGAAAACACTTAGAAAATTTTCTACGTATGAAAAGTCAAATTTTGACTTTTTGATTCTTGATTGATTTTCTTGATTTTTCTTGATCAAATGACTTTAAATATCATATATTGATGATTTAAAACTTCAAAAGTCATGGTTGACCAAAATTTCCAAAAGGTCAAAGGTGATCTTGTATAGTTGACTTTTTCAAGTGAGTCGCGTTTCGGGAGATTTCAAGTGAATTAAGCTATCCTCATCAAATGAATGATATGAATGGATCATATTGAGTTGTGGAGGATATTGAGCTATGATTTTGAGTTGTGGTACCATGTCCTGATTAAAAGTCAACTATCTTGGTGAATTAGGTCAAAAACCCTAATTGTCGACCAGATGAAATTGATGGCTGTAGATCTTGAATTGAAGTGTAATGCCTTATGGATATTGTCATATGAGCTATTTGAAGATGATTGATGCCTTTGAGTGATGCCCTGGAGCTTTCTAGGGTTTCCCAAATGTGATCCCTGATTTTAGTCCTTGACTGGTGATGGGTGTCTTAGTCAATCATGAAGTTTTTGAATTCTATTTTTGTGTTGGAGACCATCCCTTTTATTGACTGATCCTTTGCCTGAGCTCTTTGTTCCTGAACACCCTTGATTAAGCATCAAATGAACAAGTGACTGTTCTTGAGCAACTGCTTTGATTCTGATGAAAAGCCTGAAAGTATAACATCTCAGGGGGGTCAAAAATTAGGGTATGACAATGGCAATGGTATTTTAGCAGAAAACAAAAAGAATTTAATTAGCAGGAAACTGAATATGGCAGAAACATAATTTTGGACAGTGAGAATTTGGTGGCAGCCGGAGTATTATATCAGTGGGGCATTAATAGGGAATTAGCTAAGAGTAGCAGAGTTATTAACAGTAGCAGAATTAGGCAGTAATAGTACCGATTAGCTGAATTAGTAAATTTAAGTGATATAATTAGTTGTCCGGAATTTAATGAAAATTGACGGGGTAACTAAGATTAATTAGTAGATAATTATGGTGTTGTTTTGTTGAAATTATGTGAAATATGCTGACTTGCAGGTACAGCTGGGTAAGTTGATTCGTCCGGTTTTGGACATTGTTGATTCTAGGTCCTATGACTGATGTTGTGTTGATTGTTGAATGCGTGTGTTGTTATGAGATAATCGATGAGTATGTGTTGATTTTATTATTGTCTGGAATACTGTTGTTGTTTATAAGTTGTTGTTGATTAAGTTGTAGGTCGAACGACCAATGTTGAATTAAGTTGATGCAATTCGTTGCATGTTCAAGTTGTTATTTCGTTGTTGTTCTGGTTGTCGTTGTGGTTGATGTTGCATGGCATACATTGCATTGTTTAAGTTGGCCTTGATGGCACCTATTTAAGTTGGCCTTGATGGCACTATGTTGAAGGCTTATGCCTTGTTGAAATGCCTCAATAACCTGGCATCTGTTTAAGTTGGGAGTTCTACTCCAAATGGTACCACATACATTTGCATAGTTGTGTCGCATTTTGAGTCGTTGTGAAGTTAATGTTGTTATGAGTTGCTGTTGATATAAGTTGGGTTGGTTGGAGTTGTGAAATAATTATTGTAATTATTGTGATAATTGTTGTTGCTGATGGTTGTTATAATTGTTGTTACAACTAGTCAGAGACCCGTGCTTCCGCACGGGTGATTTTTTCCTGGTGTAGTATTTTTGTAATGATATGAATAATATAAATAAAAGGAATTATAAGCAATATGCATAATTAAAAGGAATTGTTTTATTTGAGTAGAGTTAGAGTTTTATTGATTGCTCTGTTATACTCCCAATTATTTGAAAACCTAATATCCATAGGAATCGTTTTGAAATTTGAAAATAAATACTTTAGTTTTCAAATAAAAGTCATTATTGTTTAAAATAAAATAGGCATTGTATTGAAATTGGCCCTTAAGATTAAACATTATTATCTTATTCATGTGCTAATTTTGTGTGTAATAAAGAACCATATAAAAAAGGACATGTGAGTTGGAGAAAAAATAAATTTTTAACAAATGCAAATGTAAAATTTTAAATATAAATGAAAAATATGAAATAATTTACTTAATTGTAAATTAAACAATAATTATATAGAAAACAATGATCCACAAAAAAAAATGTTTAAGATAGGTTAAGAACACAATAGCAAAATTGGGTTAGGTAATTTAATAATTGACGGTCCAACAACAATTAAAAGAAAATGATATACTCCACTATGGTTTAATTATAAATGAAAAATGATCATATAAATTCAATTATATTAAATAATCATATAAAAAAGTACTATAAGATGGAGATAATAAAAATGAAATATTAACATTTAAAAATAAAAATTATCTCTCAATTAATAGTAATTGTTGATTAAAATAAAATAGCTACTATGTTGATAATGACCCGTGAAATAAAAAAATAATTTGATGCGATATAAAATATATTTAAAAACAAATGTAAAATAAACAATAATCATGGAAATTTAATTGTATTAAATAATGATAAAAAATCGTGAGATGGAGAAAAAAATAAAAATAAAGATATTATCTCTCAAATAAAGACAATGATTGATTAAAATAAAATAGACATTATGTTGATAGTGACCCGTGAGATAATAAATAAATAAATAGAGAAAAAAATTAAAATGAAAGTAAGAAAGTGTGAAAAAATGTGAGAGAAATTTGAAATTTTAATTAAGATAGAGAAAATGTGTAATGATCGATTAAAAATAAATAAATATTGAGTTGATAATGGCCCGTGAAATAATTAAATATTTTTGGGAATAATAATTAAATGATCGATTATTAATATTTTTTGCAATAATAGATAAATGTTGAAAAATTAAAATGAAAGTATGGAAAAATGAAATGCGAAAGAAATTTAAAATTTTTAGTAAGATTAAAATTTAAAAATAGATTATTAATATTTTTTGTGATAATAAATAAATTAAGAAAAATTAAAATGAAAGTAAGAAAGTGTGGGAAAATGAAATGTAAAAGAAATTTAAATATGACTTCCATCATCCATGGCTTACATGTGATGTCATCATTCATGCAATAAAGTTGTAAGGAAAATGTTATTTAATTCGGACCAATGAAAAGCTAACACTTGGGGCATCCATTCAATAAAGTTGAAAGAGTGAATACTTAATTTGTTAGTTACAAAAATGACCTTTTATTAGTGCAAATAAATTTTGGTGAAAGGGTAATTTAGACAATTTGGTCAATTTATTATTAATGAATAGATAGTAGATTAGTTGCTAAAGTTGTTGTTATAACTGCTGTTGCTAGTTGTTATTATAATTGTTGTTTGAAAGTGATGATAATTGTATGATCTGATCTAATATATAAATTATCTCACTTTTGTTTATATTTTTCGATATCTCACCCCTTCTGCATGATGTTTCCCCTACCATGGGAAACAGACCGGTACTCAAGATAGCGGCGGAAGTTCGAAGTAACTTTATGAAGTCTTTAGTAGCTATTAGTTGAGTTGGTGTCTTGCTCTGATACATAGCACTCGGGATGGGATTATGATTGTATTTGTTGTTCTATTGCTGTTGTTATTATTATAGATGTTGAATATCCAAATTGAATAATAAGAAGTAATTACTGTTGTTTAAGTTGTATTTAGTTGAATAAAAGTTGATGAATAATTATAAGTTGAAGTTTGATCTAGTTGAATAAACTTGTGTATGAATTATAATTTTAAAAATTGTAGAGTTTGAATGCTATGTATCAAAGATAAATGAAATGGAGGTTGTTTGTGGTTTTAAGTTGAAAATGTAATGCCTCATGTTTGATGTTTAAAATTTTCTGCACTCTGATTTTATTATAATTACCGAGTAGAAATGGGGTGTTACATTGACATCTTGACTGTGAGAATTTATTTTTCTCTGAAGAAGGTTATGTTTGTGAGATTTTATTTCTCTTTGTTGTTGTGTTCTGTGAGACTAGGTTTTATATTTTCTGCTGTGTGTTCCTCTGATGTGTCTTGTTGTAGTTCCAATTTCATTTGTGCATTACTTTTGAAGATGTTCTTTTGAGGTAATGTTGTTTCTTTATGCATCTTGTTCTTAGATGTTTGTGCTATAATTTGGTATTTGCAAGATGTTTATACAAAGGTTGTTTTATCCAAAATATTTGTAATGCCCCAAATTTAATTAATTGGCTAATCAAATTAATTAAGGATTTATTTATCGGAATTTGTCAGAGTTAAGAATTTTTCAGTATTATTACTAAGAAGCATTATTGGATTTAAAAGGTGGTTTAATGGTACTATTATTATTAAGAAAATTATAGTACTATTATTAAACATGGATTCTATTGGTTGTTGTTAGTAATTGGAAGTGTGCAAATAATAGGTCCAAATAAGGTTATGAAGAAAATATTATTATTTGGTTAAAGTGAATAAAAGAAGGAAAAATTAGAGACATTAGGAGGTTACTGTCAAAAATAAGGGTTTGATGGAAATAGAGCTACGTGAGAAAGTAAAGAGGAAGAGTTGTTGTAAAAGGGAAAATTGGTACGAGAAGAAATTGCAGAAGAGAACAGGAAAGAAACCGGAAGAATAATGCGAAGCCGGAAGCTTGGATTCGATGGGAAATTGTAGAGCGGACTCCGAATACAAGGTAAGGGGTGGGGTTCTTGCTCTATAAACGGGGATATGATGGACCATATGTGGGGTTTAGGAGATTAATATTATCTCTATGTGTTGGTATGATTTTTGGTGTTAGTGATGTTACTATGTGAATTTTCTGTGAATCGTACGTGAAAATTTTGTTATGTGAATATTGATTATTGTGTTGTCTTTAAAAGTTGATCGATGAATTGTTCTATGCTGTGTTGCCAAATAACTCTGTGATGGTTGTGGTGATGAATTTTCAAGAATTGAAACCTTTCTGGGTTGTTATTGAAGAGGGACGGAGGAAGAGATAAAGTGGGAAGAAGAAGGAAAATAGGTGGGACGGGGGCCCTAAGCTTAGGAGAGGGCGTCCCTTCTTAGAGGAAGAGTGGGATAAGTCCCACATGCACAGGGACGGGCGGCCCAGCTTCGTGGGGCGGGCGCCCTTAGTGAATTTTTGGGAGTGCCAGCTCCAAATTTGTTGCTTTTTATAAATTGAGTATAATTTAGGTACCTGAATCTTGTTCTAATATACTTTTAATACTATTTGAAATTGATTCAGTAGGACCGATTACCATGAAAATGAAAATAGCAGTTAGAATATTATGGATTCAACAGTAGGTGAATAATTGATGAACAATAGTGGATGATAGAATAAAACAAATAGCAAATAGTAGTTTGATAGCATAACTGATGCATATGAGTAATAAAAAAATAAAAGGATATCGGTAATAGACAAGAAGCAGTGGTGCATAATTGTTATCAATGTTATTTTTTATTAGCAGAACTACCCCTCAATGATATAACAGATAGTAGGGTAATTTTAATATAGCAGAACCAATTCTATATGTCAGTGGTAGACCAAATAAATAAATAAATAACAGCCCGAAAATATATATAAGAATAGAATAACGTTATAAGTGTTCCAGGTATAATCCTCTAATCGCTAATTTAGCGCGGTGTTCTTGTGACGTTGCGACGTGACGTATTTCGTAGAGTATTGCGATGTTTGTGGGAATTTACTGTGTTGACTTATTGTTGGTGTAATGTTGTCGTTGATTTGTGTTGTGATGTGACGTAACATTGTGATGTGAATATTTTGTGAATTATTGTGAAGTGCAGGATATCATGTGACGATGAGTTACCCTAATTATCTGTAAGGCAAAATACCCTGTTTGGTCCCTTAAGTATACCCTCTGGTTCACTTTGGTCCCTCAATTAATTTTCGTGCCAATTTGGTCCTTTAAGTTTCTAAATGTAATCACGTCAGTCCTGTCCGTCAAGTTGGCTCTAACGTCCGTTTGTTTAGTCTAGCTGGCAGATGATGTGTCATAGTATATTAGGTTTTCCTTCTCCCCAATTCAATTTCACGTTCTCCTTCTCCCCATCTCTGCACTTCTTGTTCTCTTCTCCTTCTCCTTCGTGTTCATCACTTTTGCATCTTCTCCATTGTGTTAATCACCAACGATGAAGGAAAAATATTGTTCTAAGTTCTTCAAAGAAACCAAATCAGAAAGCAACGAGTCTTGTGTTCTTAGTAGGGCTCGTGCTATACCAATTTGTTACTGTGGTGATGCTGCTGCGGTTCATAGGGCAAACACTGACAAGAATTTTGGAAAATTTTTTTGGGGATGTATCAATTACAAGGTAAGCCCTAATTTTTGGTTTGGTATGTTAAAGCAATGTGAAGAGGTTGTGTTGTTGATACAAATTTGTTATTTACAGGGGTCTGAGCAAAGAGGTTGTGGTTTTTTCAAGAGGTTCAATGAGGAAGTGGTGGAAGACAAATGTGAAGATTTGATGCATAAGTTTGAAATCTTATCCAAGGAATTTGAAAAACTGAAGAGCAGAAATGAGGATTTAGGGAATGCTGTGACTGAAATTCAAGGCAAATTGAAGAAGTTTCAAAAGTGGAAGTTTATATGTTTTGTAATGTTATGTTTCTGGTTTTATAAGTTGTTTTAGTTTTGGCAATTAAGATGTTTCTGGTTTTTGAATGTGTCCTTTGAATGTGTATTTTGAATGTGTAATTGTAACATAGTTGTGAAATGAAATGAGTTTTAGTATTGGCATATTTGGTGTATAATGCATTTGACAGACCAAAACAAACATGACATTAACACATTTGATGATATTTCCACACTATTCCAAAAAGCATTTGACATAAACATGCTGATAATACAAACTCCAGCATGATGTTTACCATTAACATGTTACATAGACTTCTTCAAAATGCCTACAAACAGAACCAAAACAACAAACCTAATTGTTCAAAATGACTTCAAAATACATTAACCATAACCCTAAGTGTTCAAACAGAATTCAAATTACATTAATACTAATTGTAAGACTAAGAAATTTTCTTTGATGGGAGCCTCTTTGATGGGGTAGTCCTTCTAGTTGTAGGTCCAATCACATTCTTTGCTGCAGATAATCTTGTTGTTGGTCCTGGGGCTACAAATGGCCTTCGTACACCAAGCTTTTGTAACTTGAGCATATGTTGACTTTGCTGCCTTCCAGATAACTTCCTTCAACATCTTTCCAGGAAATCTTTTCCTAAAATTATTATACAAGTGTCTGACACAAAATCTTTGTTCCACATTGGGCAACAACTCATCCATTGCAGGTAATAGCCCCTGAAAATGAAAGTTTACATCATAGAAATAATAAGTTTGCATTACAGAAATAGTAAGTTTGCAACACATAAATATACAATGAGGAAGTTGTACATTACCTTTTGTTGGTCTGAAATGAAAGTGTAGGTTAGACACTCATTAGCACCTCCTAAGTCAGCAATCAACAACTCCAAAAACCAAGTCCAGCTATCCTTATTTTCATTTTCCACCACAGCAGATGCTATAGGAAGCATTTGATCATTAGGATCCCTTCCTATAGCTTCCAGAATTTGGCCCCAACAGAGTCCCTTCAAAAAGCAGCCATCCAATCCTATAACATGTCTACTTAGTTTGAAGCTTTCTTTACAAGCTGCATAACAAATGTATAGCCTTTTAAAATATGGTCTTTGGTCATCAACACCTTCAGGAACAGGGTCCACATTCATATAAATTGTAGATCCTGGATTTGATTTCAACAATTCATGACAATAGTCATATATCCTATTGTAATCCCCCAAAAATGACCCATCAACCTTATCCCTGGCAGCCACTCTTGCTCTTATTGCGTTGGTCTTGTTTATCACCACATTCCATTTTCTCAAAGCCTTTTCTTTTATATCCTTAACCTTCAACCTAGGATTGTTTTTCAATGAGTTCTGAATTCTCTTGCTCAACCACTTTGTAGATAGCAACTTCACATTGTACTCCCTACTACAATTATGTTCATCAATTATCTTTCTTACTTGCCAAGAATCCTCATCTGGTAACTTGCTACAGTAGAGCTCCCATTGACAGCCATCCTTACATCTTACCCTTACTCTTTTATTGTCATTCTTTATGAACTTCAGATCTCTACCATTCTGCACAACATATAATATCATTGCATCCTTAATGTCACTCTTGGAAGTGAAATACATACCAAGCTCCCATTTGTATTTGGACATATATTTCTTTTCTTTATAAAGTGGGTACTTCTTCCTATTAATTCCACTACTGTGATCACTATCACAGCCACTTTGAAGATCATCACTGTCATTATCACTCCCTTTACACTCTCCTGTATCTTTCATGTGCTTCTTTTTCCCACTAGACTTTCCATCACTATCACATGCAATGAGATTAGCAAGTTCATCTTCATCTATGTCATCATAATTATCAGATTCATCCTCAAATGATACCTCAAGGGCACTTTCATACTGAAAGTTCTCATCCTCACTATCATTATGAACCTCACCCATGTTGCTTGACTGACCATCAATATTTCCTCCAGTTGTATTAGGAACTCATAAATTATAGCAATACCTAATAACATGCAGAAAATACTTACCTGATATAGTGCCTTCGTCTTCAATCGTATATGCTTCCTCTTCGTTTCAATCGCTCCTTCTCCTTCTTTGTATTCAGCTTCTCTTGTTCGCAGTCTCCGTCCACTTCTCCTTCTTCGTTTTGCTACTACTGAATGAGCGTTGATTGAGGATTATAATATCATTATGTGTACATGTAACGATTTTTATGCAATATGGAATCCTCTTGACCACGTCATCACACAATTTGCCATCTGGACGCTTTTTCTGACCTTTGGCTAATGTTTCAGTAACGGAAGGACAAACGTGATTACATTTAGAAACTTAAAGGACCAAATTGGAACGAAAATTAATTGGAACTAGAGGGTATACTTAAGGGACCAAACAGGGTATTTTGCCTATCTGTAATATTTGTGATATAGGCGTATGCATCGTGACGACGTTGTTGAGATTTTTTGTGATGATGCATT
Organism: Vicia villosa; assembly: GCF_029867415.1. Taxonomy (NCBI): domain Eukaryota; kingdom Viridiplantae; phylum Streptophyta; class Magnoliopsida; order Fabales; family Fabaceae; genus Vicia; species Vicia villosa. Next base: position 80,571,282 of record NC_081185.1, read on the forward strand.
CATTGAGTCGCATGAATTTCATTTTTGCGACGGCTTAGATTGTCAAACAGTGACGAAGGCTTATGCCTGTTTTGATGCCTCTATTAATTGGCAATGGGGGCTGAAGCCCTGGGTACCACATGCATGTGCATTTGTTAGAGTCGCATTTCATTTGTGTAATTATGAGTTTATGTGTTTTGATGTGTGAACCTATGTGAGATATTGTGACTTGTATGTGTTTTGGTTCAATTGGCAAAGTAAATCAGACGATAACGATTATACCGCAAAGTGATGATTATTATAACTTGAACCTGAAAATATACTGTTTATCATAATCTTTTTTATATTGTTTGATATCTCACCCTTTTATTTGTTTTGACGTTACCTTTATATTGTTAACATGCAGGTGATTGTAGTGATGAAGATTTAGACGTTGTGAGTCGAGTCGGTGTCGCTCTGATACGTAGCACTCGGGGGGACAAACGTATGTTTTTAGTTTATATTTGCTTTGCTGAATTTTTATGAAGTTTTGCAATTCATTTGTAATTTGAAGTTGTGTTGTGAAGATGATATGATGCTAAACTGAATTTTTGGAAGTTTATGAATTCCGTTGCGAGATTAAATATTATTTGATGAAGTGATTTTTAAGAACTGAATTAATTATGATAATTTTCCGTTTTGGTTTTATGTGCTTTGTATCTATGTGAAGGCGTGTATGTCGTAAATGATTTAAATGACGAAATTGACATCCCATGTGATTGTTTTGGAATTTATATACTCTAATTTTCGTATAAATTGTTGGGTAGAATTGGGGTGTTACAATATTGCCAAATGGGGAGATTGTTAGGTTTTGTTTTGTTGAGTGCATTCTGTTAAAATAAGTTTTCTAGAAAGATGTTGGACAAGATGTCTTAATATGTAAGTACGACATCCCAGAGTTCATGTTTCCCATTCTCAGAATACTTGATTCAAGATTCTCAGTAGATTTTCTTATGTATATTGCGGTCCAAGATGCGTGGATGAAGATTTGATTCTTGAAAGATTTGTTTTCCAGCGTGAGATCATAAAGATTCTCTAAAGATTTGTTTCACGATTTTTGTGGTCCAAGAAGCGTGTGGTTCTAGAAGCATCAAATATTTGTTCTGCCTTGTTGTAATATCAAAGATTGGATGTCAAAACATTTAGGAAAACATTAGATTAATTTCTTGATTGTATGTAGAAGATTTTATTTGATTTGCTGATTGATTGCTCAAGGATTTACGAAGCCCATGCATTTCTCTGGCTATAAAAAGAAAGACTCTAAACCTAACCAGGACAGAAGGCACAAGTGTGAGAATACCCATTAGGTTTTAGTTTAGTATTTTGGCTCGCTGTTGGATTTATTCTTACGCAAACGCCAATTACTGTTTATTACTTCATACACGCTATTTATTTGATATTTATGTACAGATAAATAGTACTGACGCAATTGGTACAGAGTTAAATCTTTTGCAGGCGCAGAGTCCGGGGATTCAGACTGTACTGGTAACAAGTAAATTATTATCTTTTGTTTCCCACTAATTTTTGTACTATATTCCATTATTTTCAAAAATCTTTTCCTTTCTTATCAAATCTCTTTTTCAAAAAATCAAATCCTAACTTTATTCTACACATCTCTCTTTTTTCCAACACTATCATACACTTTCTTTCAAATCTTACTTCCACTCAAATTTTCCTTTTGTACGGAATCACTTCATTCCCCAACGTCTCTATCCTTCTTTCCATTCTATAAATACCTCTCATTTTTTCCATAAAATCTCACATCAAATTCTAATTCATCTCTCTAATTTCTACTTCATATTCATTCTCTCTTCTTCCCCCGACAAAACGGCGAAGCGGATAGAAACGTGTTTTCTTATGGTCATCACCGTTGTGGTGGTAATCATGTCTTTCTTCTGTCTACATAGCCCGGAAAAACGTGGACCTAGGATGCTTACACTCCCAATCATCTACATGCTATTATTTGTATCATGGGTTATTAATCGTCATTCTTAAAGTTTGTCGTATCTCTTATTTTCTTAATGTACCGTTTACTCGTCGTACCGTTCATTATAGTATATTTTGTACTGTCAGTATTAAATCTTGTACTATTTGTCATACTGTTGCTTAATTATTCAGATAATATTTTGTGTGTTTTCTGCCAGTTAAATATTTATTTTTCTGTGCATTAAATGATTTTCAGGGTTATTATCGGTAATTTTGCTCGCATATAGTAAATATTAGTTATTTATTATGTCTGTGCTTTTTAACAAGTCATGTAAATCAACTCTCATCACTAACACAAAAAAAAAACAAAAACAACAAAAATATTAACTTTAACTGATTTTTCACTTTAACTACTACATGCCCGAACAGTTAGTTGACAGTCAAACCGCTGACAGTGCAATTCTCCGTGTTTTGTACCATCAATCAAATCAATATTTTGCAATTCAAAACTCCAAGATTTTTGTTTTAGAAGTCTTCTGAATATCACATGATTAGCAGAGACTCGGTACTGCACAAAAATCAGGTACGCTTAACTGTCTCCTACACAAACAGTCCCTAATTAGGGTTTATTGTTTTTTCAGGAGAAACAAGTTTTTGAGACCTCAAATGGATTTCATGGACCTCCATATATCTCAAAGTACCACCATGCAAATTTTCAAACTTCAATTCGCTCAGACGCACAATCAGCAGCTCAAACAGTCAGCAGCTCAAACAGTCAACAGACGACCCGGTTGACCAAAAAGTCAACAGACAGTCAAAAATGAAATTTTTTGTCAACATCCATATTTTGTCAAAGGATTCGTCATTTGATCATTGGATGATCATAATTCATCAAGGAAAGATCAAAAATCAACAAAACCCTAAGTTTCAAAACTAGGGTTTTCTCCTAAAAAGTCAACTGAACTTTGACTGGTCATAACTCTCTCATCCTTCATCCAAAAAATTCAAACCAAAGCTCATTTTGAAGTAAATTCAATTATCTTTCAAATGCAATTGGTCCCATGGCCATTTGATTCACCATTTGTAAAATATGAATCAAGACATTACAGGTCATTTTCAAAGTCAACAAAAAGACACTTTTTTCAAAAGGACACACAAGGAGAATGGAAAATCATTTTGACATGAGACCAAAGACATTGGTTATAGGACTCTTTGAGGTTTCCAAAAAGTGCAAGATCTCCCTCATATGATAAATATTGAGGGATTTACACCTTGTTGAAGTTGGCTAAATTTTGGGAAAATGCATGAAACCAACATTGATCAAAAATGTATTTTTTCCAAATGGGGCCAAGTTTTCATGATCCAAACATGTCTACCACGATGTAAAGGGCCTCCCACGACCAAGACAAAGCCCACATCATTTTTGTTCCATTTTTGATTTAATTTTATCATATTTAAGATTAAATTGAAAAAGGAAAATGGAAGGATAATGCATAGCTTAAATCTTAAGCATGACTCATCAAGGAATCTTCAATTTTCTGCAGCAAAATGAAGTACAAGGCAAGAGAAGTGAAGAAGAGCAAGACTTAGTCAAATATTCAAAGATTTTTAATATTTAAAAATCAAAGTTTCAACAAAGCAATCAATGCTTCTTGGCTTAGATTTTAAGCACCATGTAGCTTATAAATTAGGTGATATACTTCATCAATAGAGACACGAAAATATAGCCAAGGCATAGCAAGAAACTTCACAAAATTTCTCAAAAATTCCATAAACTTTGTAATTTTCAATTTCTATATTCCAACCATTATCAATACAAACCAATTGTTCCAATCATCTCCTGGAACCTAATATAGTAAGTTAGGGTCAATAATCATGGCTACATGCTCATAGAACTCTTGTTTCAAAAGTAACATATTCATGCATATTATCAACTTTTAATATCTCTACTATAAGCACGTTTAAACAAAATCTAAGGCCTTTGCTATCTTTTTGAGATCATACGGGGTAGATTTAACGTCTAACATGTGAGCTTAAAGCCCTGAGTCATGGGATGCCATGGTTGAAGCTCAAAGCTTCAACCTTTTCGTTTTCATACTTAATGTGGTCAAATGAGAAAACTAACCTCACCATTGGATTCAGGAGGTCGTATTTAGTAGATCTGGGCCATTGTGGTTTTTATTTTCATGCGTTTTTGTAGGTTTCAAAAATCCAGAAATTCGAAGGTGGAATCCGCAGGTAAAGTTGCAGGTAAGTGCGTGGCAAAATCCGCAGGTATCGTTGAGGAAGATGATGAATAGTGATGCTGACTCCCTTGACCACGCATGGACGCTTTTGATTCGCTGGTCTCATCTTCATCCTCTCTCCACTCACGTGGCTGCTTACCATTAGCCAGTCAAAGAGTCCTCCCCTCCACGCGTGCACTTGTGGGTCCCAGTCAGAAGTTTGAATCCTCCTTGGATTCAGCACATGTCCCCCACTATCATATCATGTTTCCTCAATATCTAAGCCATTGGATCATGATCTCAGCACATCCTACGCATCAGAACGAGCCCTCATATCATGGACCACATTTAAATACCACACCTGATTATTTTATTTTCTATTTTCTATTTTCATTTTAATTTCTTTGCAAAATTAATTAAAAATAGTTCTAAAAATCAAAAAAATACAATAAAAATATTTTTAGGCTTCTAAAATAATATTTTATTTTCTGATATAAAAATATTTTATTTTTCTTTATAATTTAAATATTTTGCATCATTAATTAGTTTATATTTATATATTTCCTTTTTAATTATTTCAACCAATCAAAAAATCATAAAAAAAATTGTTCTCTCTATTAAATATAGTTTATATATTATAGGGTAAATTTGTACATATTTAGAATAATTTTCTCTTTAAGTTTTACTTATTTGTGTAATTATTTGTATAATTATATGATTATTTGACTTAATAATTTCAAAACAATTTCAAAAAATTCCAAAAAAAATTAGTTTTGTTTTAAAATTAATTGACAAGTATTTTGAACATATTTTAAACTTTTTTTTTTTAGGTTCAAATTTTATTTCCATCTTTTTCTCATTTTTATTAAATTAATCGTGCATTAATTATAATTAAAATCAATCATAAAAAATCCAAAAACACTTCTTTTATTTTCTTGCAATTTAAATTCATAGATAAATGTATAGGTTGTCAAACTCATGTAAATAGCGTAGTTTTCATTTCCTGCACAATCGATGTAATAGCGTAGATTTACTTTCCGCATTTTACATTTACGCATTTAAATTCCAGCACATATAAAACTGCGTGTATGCCAAAGTTAAAAATTGAATCGTTAGATCACTAACTTCAAAGATAAAATATCTGAATCAGAACACAATCACACTTGCACCTCTTAGGGTAATCCCTCTTCTACTCTTTTCAAAATCAAAGTCAAACTCTACTGTTTTAAATGCAAAATCGAACTTTCGTTTACATCCGGTAAAAAGATAGTTTTTTTAAAGGAAATAGGAAAAGACCTTATAACTTAGGGTAGACCTCCTAATTTGCTTGCTCGAATCAAAACAAACAAATTTCTCATACACCATTGTTTTTCAAAATAAAATTTTCAAAAAGACAATACTTTGTATATATCCAAACAAGGATCATTACGAGGTTAACGTTCTTTTTTCAAAAACATCTTTTGAAAGATAAAAACACTTTGTATACATCCGCACAAGGATCATTACAAATTCAATTTACAAAGGTATTTGAAACCACATACGAGCATTTCAAGGCAATAAAAAAGTAATTGAAAACAAGTGAGCTAAGCAAATTAATGAGCCCATGGATAACCATGGATACAAAGGGTGCTAACACCTTCCCTTTGTATAACCTACCCCCTTACCCAGAATTTCTTAAAGGTCTTTTTCTGTTTCTTTTATAAACCTTTCCTTAATTGGATAAAATAAAAGTCGGTGGCGACTCTCTGATTTTCAAAAACACAAAAGCAGAAAGAAAAAAGAGTCAGTTCGCGTATCTCTCTGCGAGAGGTGCGATAAAAAACCGAGGGCGACACACATATAAACAACGAAAACAGGAAATTGCATTTACTCCTGATCAAAGGAGATCACATCCTCAGCTTCCTAGTTGTTCAATCCATGGTTGTGAGCAGGGAGTATCCAGCTGTTCCAGTTGCAGTTATCTTCTTCATCTTCCACAACATTGATTTCTTTGGTGGGGAAATGAGCTATTGATCCTTCGGGATAAGTAATATACTCGGCTGGATACGAGAGCCCAGGATGAGATATCTCTGTTGGCTGAGCGAGATACCCGATAAGATTGTCCCATCCAGTTGGAATGATGTCTTCAAGAGAGACTTGTGCATCCTGGGGAAAAGGGTATTGTGTCAGGAAATCATTCTCATTATTTGATGTCTCCCCAACTTCTTCAAGAGCGTCAAGGTTTGTGAATGTCATATTGTCTTCGAAATGGTTGTCCCATCCAGTTGGGGTGATATCTTCAATAGCGATTTGCGAGCTCAAGGGAGCAGAATACTTCACCATAAAGTCATACTTGCCACTTGGTTCTCCTAGTGTATCCCAAACTTCTTTTGGACTAGGTGGACCTTGGTATTGCTCAGTGATGGAACTTGTGAAACTTTTGCTATCTTCAAACTGATCACCCCATCCGGTTGGGGTAATGTCTTCCATAGCAATAAAAGAACTCTGAGGTGCAGTATACTTTACTAGAAAATCATACCCGCCGCTTGATTCTCCCAAAGTATCCCAAACTTCCATGGAAACGGGTGGAACTTCATTTGGATATGGCTGAATAATATGGTTCAAGAATACTCCATCGTCTTCAATAGCATTTACTCCTTGGCTGATGAAATGTGACATTAATCCTCCAGAACGAGGATTTTGATCGTTCTTTTGATTTTTATTAGCATAGCCCAGGCCTAGCTTATCGGACTTGTAAGGTACATCGAGGAACTATCCCCATACTGTGCAACCACCTTCTTCGATCACAGCTTTAGCATCTTTGAGAGAAGCCATAGTTGTAGTTGGAGTAGCAGAAATATGTTTGGTAGTAGAGACATCTGGAGAGACCACGTCAAAAGATTGGCAGGGAGTTTCGATGAATTCGTCATCCAACTCAACATACTTGGAGTTGCTCAGGTGGCTAAGCACATATTCTTCTTCGCCGTAAACTGTGACGATCTTTCCTTTTACTCGATACTTCAACTTCTGATGTAAGGTAGAAGTTACAGCATTTTCCCCATGTATCCAAGGGCGTCCTAGTAAACAGGAATATGCTGGGTGAATTTCCATTACGTAAAAGGTATAATCAAAGATCTGAGAGCCCATTCGGATTGGGAGATTCACCTTTCCGTACACTGTTCTTGTTGACCCGTCGAAAGCTCTCACCACAACATCGCTTGGTTGTAACACAATTCCTTCAAAGTCAAGCTTTTCCAGTACTGCTTTTGGTAACACGTTCAAAGAGGAACCATTGTCTACCAGCACATGAGACAGAGTGGTGCCATTACATTCAATAGAGATGTGCAGGGCTTTATTGTGATTTTTCCCAGCAGGGGTTAAATTAGCATCAGAGAAACCGAGACCGTTATTCACTGTTAGACTGGCAACACAATTTTCGAATTGATCGACTGAAATCTCCTGTGGTACATGTGCAGCTTTCAGGAACTTCATCAGGGCCTTGGCATGAGCCTCTGAATATTTTAGCAAAGACAACATTGAAATCTTTGAAGCAGTGTGCCCCAGTTGTTCGACAATATTGTAATCACTTTTGTAGATGATTTTCAATATTTCCTCCATTTCTTGCTTCGACGGATCTTCAACAGTGACTTCCACCGGTACTGGAACTGGTTCAACTAGCGGCTCTTTGCCTCGAGCGTTGATATCTTGATTAGGAACTGGGACCTGGACTGGATTAGTAGCAACATTTGGAGAAATTTCTGGTGAAAAGATCCTTCCACTTCTCGTAATCTTACTAGTACCCACAATATTATCAACAGTTGGAGTAGTAAAATTCATGGCCTCTTCAGTCAAGGTGTCTTGCTTAACTCCATGGACATAAACATTAGTGTCATAACTCCACGGGACAGCTTTGTCTGAGGAATATGGAAATGGAGTCGGACTGGTAATGATTACCGATGCCACTTTGGGTGCAGCAGAAATTTTGAAAGGAGCTTTGATAGGGATTTTCAATGGTATGTTAGAAACCACTGAGACGTCCTCTATTCTCATCCCATTTGAAAAGAATTCGCATAAATCGTCCATGGAAGGGAGCCTCTCAAACATAATGATACGGCGATCCATCCATTTTTGAATTCCCATTCTCAGATTTTCACAACCATTGGGTAGGTGTGCGTAATAAAAGCAATCAGGGTCACAACCTGGAAAGTAACCAGCTTGGATTAGCTTTCTTTTGACTTCAAGGAGGGGAGTTGACAATTCTCTCACATCATAGATGTAAACAGTGTCTATGATAGCATTGATGGTCTTGTCGTGTTTTGGCATAGGTGCAGTGATGACATTTGGAGTCTCTAGAGGATCGAACTCAATTTCCCCAGCATCTATCATGTCTTGTATTTTATTTTTCAGGGCCCAACAGTGATCTGCGTCATGTCCTAGACAGTTAGAGTGATACGCACATGTTGCATCAGGGCGATAACTTGGAGAGGAAGTGTTGACATTCTTTGGAGGATCTTTCAATGTGATCAGATCTGCTTTTAACAAGTGCTGCAATGCTTGAGAGATTGGCATATTGATTCTGGTGAAATTTCTTCTTGGTGCATCTGGTCGACGCGTATACTTTGGCGGTTGATCTTTTTGAGGTGCAGATGCGGAGATCAGCACTGCCCCTACAGATTGGTGATGCTCATTTTTGCGACCTTTCTGACTGTGCATTGTATTGACTTCATTTCTCCCACTGATGGGCCTCTTTGTAGTACCAGAGGAGGAGCCTATTTGAATTTTTCCACTTTGAATACCGCTTTCGACACGCTCTCCTGTTAATATCAGGTTAGTGAAACCTGACGATGAGCTTCCCAACAAATGACTATAGAAAGGGCCAGTTAAAGTGCCCATGAACATGTCGACCAGCTCGCGATCAGATAAGGGTGGTTGAACCCTTCCAGCCAGATCTCTCCACTTTTGTGCATACCCTTTGAAACTTTCTTTTGGTGCCATAGACATGCCCCTAAGTTGAGTACGGGTTGGTGCAAGGTCAGCGTTGTATTGATACTGTTTGTAGAAAGCAGCAGCTAAATCTTCCCAGGTATGAACTTTTGTACTTTCTAGTTGGTAGTACCACTCGAGTTGTGTACCCGACAGACTTTCTTGGAAGAAGTGAATCCACAATTTGTTATCTGCCGTATGAGGTTGTATCTTCCTTACATAGGACCTCAGATGTAGTTTTGGGCACGAAACTCCATCATATTTTGCAAAGACAGGAACTTTGAACTTTGGAGGGATAACAATATCTGAGACGAGTCCCAAATCATTGAAATCTAAACCAGGTATTTTTTGTATCTCCATAGCTTTCATGCGTTCTTCCAACTGCTGGTATTTGTCATCATCCTGTTCGTCTCCAGAATGATAATCTTCTTCATTAGAAGAGAGAGAGGGTTTGGCAGAACCCTGGTTGCTGTGATTGTCTTCTTGATCACCATCACCGGCTATTTCAGGGATCGGTGGATTTTTGGGCTTTTTGACTGGGATTTTGATCTTCCTTTTCAGGTGACTCAAGCCTACAGATCCTTTGGGCTTCTTTTTCTTCTTGATTATCAGGGCTTTCAGTTCTTGTTGCCCCTTTACTAATTCCAGAATTGCTACCTAAACTTGGGCGTTCTGTGCTTCGAGATTCTTGATGCTTGTTTCGGATTCCATCTCTTCTAACTGAAATAAACAGCGAGGAGATGAGAAACCCATCATGTGAACCTGTTATGCAATGTTTATGAATGAAATGCATATGCAATGTTTTCAAGGATCTTTGAATTTAGATTTGTTAAAAACAAAGGAGAAACAAACACTTATTAGTTAAACAATTTATTTCTCTCTTTTTTTTTCTTTCTTTTTTTCTTTGCCTCATTCGGGCTTACAAAACAGAAAATAAAGAAAATGAAGGATCCCTCAGGTCTCCCATGGACGCTTTCTCTTTGCACCCAGGTGTAGCGGGGAAAATCTGACATCGAAGCCATGGGATTGACTCGAATCAATATTCTGTTTTGAAATCGCCACCGCGCTTTATTTTTTCAAAGGAAAAGGGAAAAGAACGTAAAACCCAAAGTTTTGTTTTTAAAACAAGAAAGAGAACTCAGGTTCGGGTGTTGATTATACAAGGGGAAGGTTTTAAGCACCCCTCATATCCGTGGTACTCCACGGGAACCTTTTTGAAAATTTGTGTTGTGTGTGTGCTAAAAACGGTTTGTTTTATTTTTAAAATAAGCTCGGCAAAGCGTTAAGCTTTGGGCCTACATACCTCCTCGGTGCAATGGAGAAGTCAGAGCTAATGTAGTTCCGCTTTTGGGAAAACATTTTTAAAAAACGAATAAACACTTTATCGTCGTTGGAGAGAAATACTCAGCCATTGATCTTGAGCATGAGAACAAACGAGTTCTTTGCATCGCTAATGAAAGAAGGGCTCCAACTCGGATAAAATCGACGAGTATGCCACTAGCTCTCTCACGCGGAAAAGATCTCATTATATCAATCAATTTCAAAATCGTGGGGTATAACCACTCGTTTCGACGATTAACGGTGTCTAAACTTTTGAAAGAAAATGCCAACAAGGGGAAAAGATATTTTTAAGAAAAAGGTTTTGAAAAGATTGCAAACATAAGAAGGTTTTGGAAAAAGGGAGAAGATTTTGAAAATTTAAGAATGGGAGGAGATGAAGAGGCTAACCTAATGCATAAAATAAAAGCTAAGGAAAGAAACGGTCTAACCGAATAAGAAGCCAACACTTGACATTAAGAGCCAAGGTAGTTTTCCCATCCTTTGGATTTATCAGTACCAACACATTAACACTTGGGGATCCAGATGAACTTATTGTCTTAGCACCATTTTTCATTAAGCACATTAAGATTCTGATGAAAATCGGGCAGAGTAACGGCTGTTTTCGGGTAAAATCCTTATATCAGTGCCTTGGAATTAACCATCAAGGGCTTTCAAGGAAATACCTGCACACATAAACATACAACAGAACAATGCCAGACAGACAGAACAATCACAGGATAGCAATAGAATGAGTCCAGAGGTACTAGGTCCATAAGTCCGAATCTCCAAAGTGCTAGGGATAGTAACCGATAGTCCAAAGAGAGCCTTATGTATTTTTTAGATTTTTGTTATTTATTAGTGTTTTAGCAAGTAAAGATAAAGTATGGTCCAAGTGGACAAAGGAAAAATGGCGGAAAGTAAATATGATGAAATGATAAAGTAAAGCGATAAGGCGAGAAATATAAAGAGCGGTAATATAAAGAGCGGTAATATAAAGGTGGTAATATAAAGAGCGGTATAGTAAAGGTGCGGAAATTAAAGTTAGTTGTTAAATGTTAAAGATAACCATCTTGAAACTTGTCAAGTATGTTATCAAAGTTAGTAGGAAGATCTATGGTGAGTGAATGATGTACTCGGATTTAAAGTCAATGGGGCTTATCAGAAGCTTGATAAAATCATAGCGACTACACGATAAGAACCTCCACAAGTCTTAAATCAACCGCATACAATTCTCTTCCATGTTTGATCTTTTATCGAGTCGGGACAAATGTAGGAGAGTTCTCCATGTATCAAGATCATCAATCAAAAGAAACAAGAAGGAGAAGAAGAAATGATCTAGCCTTTATCAAGAATCCATAGAATTCTCTAGATATTAAGGCTTTCATCGATCAAGAGAAAATAAGATGAAAAAGATAAGAATAGAAACAAATTGATCTAGTCTTTATCAAGAATCCATAGAATTCTCAAGATATTAAGACTTTCATCGATCAAAAGAAAAAAAAGGAGAAGAAGAAGATAAAATGCATAAAGATAATCAACTCACACTATCATTAATATCATTCATCTAATATTATGGATTAGGTCATTTCAAACCTATCAACATCCTAGATCCAATGATATTAATGAAGTGGAGGAAGTAGGAAGCCAAAACAAGCATAAAAAAGGCAAAAAAACACATTCTGCCAGCAGGAAATCGATTTCATGCAGAGGGAAATCGATTTCCATAAGGCAGTTTTCAAAAAAAACAAGTTACGTACAGCATGAAATCGATTTGAGCCTTAAGGAAATCGATTTGACCAGTGCAAATTTCAGCAAAAACAACATTTAAAGGCATAAAACTTGACTTAAGCAAACATACAAACACCTTATGATCACATATCAATTGGAGCACGAATTTTCCATCAAATCACCATCAAATAGCACCAATATAGCATCAAAGATGCATCACACACAAGCAACAAAGATCTACATCATGATATACAAAAAGGATGAAGAAAATTACCAAATCTTGAACAAAACTTAGATCTACTTCAAGAATCACCAACACAAATCTTGATCTCTCAACAATTGAAGAAAAAAGAGTGAAATAGATGGTGGTTTAGCTCAAAGTTTGTGAGGTTCAAGATGTGACTCACAAACTTTATGAAAGAACAAAGAGCTTTGGTGAATTTGGTAGGGATGAGGAGAGAAATTGCAAGGGGTTTTTTGGCTCTCAAAAGCTTCAGAAATGAATTTGCAAGAACTTTTTTGGCTATCAAAAGCTTGAGAAATGAGAGAGTAGTGGGCTCTATTTATAGGATGAGAGCAAGAGTAGTGGTAATTTGGTCTTTTTGCATTTGGTAATTAGCTTGTGTTTAATTGGTGATTAAAGTGGCAATTAAATGGTAAAAAGTGGTAAAATGGGGTTTAATGAAGAGAATTATTTTGATGAGGTGGAAAATTGGTGAAATGACAAAGATGGTCAAAGAAAATAGGTGTCAAAATCAAATCAAGCTTCCCTCTCTATTTTTTTGAATTTCGCCTGAAGGAAATCGATTTCCCCAGGAGTGAAATCGATTTCACTCTGTTCCAGAAGAGAATTTGGCGCAAAATACACTAGGGAAATCGATTTACCCAGGAGGGAAATCGATTTCATGCTGTCCAGAATGTGATTTTGTTGAAGATTGCTGCAGGGAAATCGATTTGATCAGTCAAAAATGTGAAAAATGCCTTGCTTATTGCATGTCTTGGCTTGGTACCTACAAAACAAAAGCCTACAAAGAAACAAAGCAATATTTTTGGTATTTGGGTTAGTATAATATGCATACAAGGTAAACAATCATTGGTGTTTGATGGTCCCTCTCATTGATGAGGTGAGTGCAACACCATAAACAAACTTCCAAGTGAAGCTCTTGATTAGTGATTGGGATATGAATGATATAGGATTTTAGGGTCAAAAATTGGGGTATGACAGATGCCCCTATTTAAGTTTCTTCGATTTGGAGATACGATGATTGGAAATCTTCGTTTTGACAAAATCGAAGAGACTTAAATATATAAGACACAATTTTTGATCCTAAGATGCAATGCAATGTTAATGAATGCATGTGATGATAATAAAGCATGACAATACTGGGGAGTAACAGGTGATCCACTGGGGAAAACAAATGTCTTGCCATAACTCCGCTGGGGAAACAAATGTCTTGCAAGTAGAGACTCCACTGGGGAAAGCAGGACTTTGTTGGAGAGACGGAACTTTGGTGGGAAAAGAAACTTCTCTGGGGAAAACATTTCGCGTCAGAGAGGTTATAGCATCCTCTTTCACTGGGGATGAGAAAAGGGGATCATCCTCTTTCACTAGGGATGAGAAAGTACGCATTCTGAATCAGAATTCCAATCTTCCGTCAACAGAAAACACACCGTCGTACCACTGATGATATGAAGAGATGTACCGCTGTACCGCTGACGATAACATATACCAACGTTCCACTGAAGGTAAGCTACCAACTCAATAGTTGAAGGTAGAAGAAAATTGAATTACCGCCTCGATAGTTGACGAAAAGCTACCAACTCAATAGTCGAAGGTAGAAGCAAATTGAATTACCGCCTCAATGGTTGACGATAAACTACCAACTCAATAGTCGAAGGTAGAGAAAGTTGAATCATCGCCTCAATAGTTGACGATATGCTACCAACTCAATAGTTGAAGGTAGAAGAAAATTGAATTACCGCCTCGATGGTTGACGATAAGCTACCAACTCAATAGTTGAAGGTAGAGGCAAATTGAATTACCGCCTCAATAGTTGACGATAAGCTACCAACTCAATAGTTGAAGGTAGAAGAAAATTGAATTACCGCCTCAATGGTTGACGATAAACTACCAACTCAATAGTCGAAGGTAGGAGAGAATTGGATTACCGCCTCAATGGTTGACGATAAACTGCTGAGAATAATAAGCTGCCGCTAAGAATAGGGATCAACTTCTTCTTTAATCAAGGACATGGCTTGAGAAAAGGAACTGGATGCAAACTGTCACTTCTGACAAAGGGACTTACCATTTGCTGAGCTTCTTCCATTTGGATGCAAACTGTCACTTCTGACAAAGGGACTTACCATTTGCTAAGCTTCTTCCACTTGGATGCAAACTGTCACTTATACTGAAGAGACTTACCATTTGCTAAGCTTCTTCCATTTGGAATCAAGAAGTTCGTAAAGCCTGAGAGATTATCACTTGCTTTGAAGATAAGATTGATATGTGGAGACGTACAAACTTGCTCAAATAAAGAGGCTTCAATTTGTTGTCAACCAAAACATGATGGGGATAACATAAGTTGCTTAAAGTCAAAACCTGCCCCTTGCTTTCAAGCACAAATTCCAAGGGAGTGCAATAACATCCCTGCCGGAAAATAAATCTTTCGATATCTGATAGGAACATCAATCACAAACAAGTTCTCCATTATAGAGGAAAGCATAATCCTCAAGAGGTGCAAAATAAATGCCTTCTCAATCTAGGTTTCCCAGCCTAGAGAGGTTCAAAATAGTATTGTAAGAGACCAAAGTTCAACTCCAAGAACAAACTGGATAGAAACAGTCAAACAAAGCTTTGCCCCTTGAGGAATAAACTCAACTGGGGATTAATCAATCTCTGTGAGGAATTTACAGATTATCTTCTTCTTATCAAAAAGATTGGACAACACATCAAGCTCTATTATGGGAAATCAGAGAAAATTTCTTTGGAGAAAATCACCATTCCGAACTTGCAGAGGAGCTAAGAAGTTAACATCATAGCAAACAAGTTAACATGCGGGGGATTTTAGTTCAAAACTCAACACAAGGTGAGAAAGAAAACCCAACAGTCAACCGTTGTCTCAAAACTTCTTGGTAGAGATTAACATACTCTAGATTGGTCATGGCAACGACCTTTGTGCTTCAAGCTAATGAGGTGATCAAGGCAAACTTCTGATTCAAAACTTGCCCCAGATTACATGGTCTATGAAAGGAAACTACCTCAAAAAGGTTCACAGAGATCCTTGGCATCATGAAGACTTTGGAATAATCTGCCCCAGATCAACAGATTCTTGGAGAGATTCATCAAATCTCGACGTAACTGCCCCTGATTGACTAAACTTGGCGCATTCTTTTACTCGACAAAGTCTTCGAGCTTTGCCCCATGATGGTAATCAAACTTGCAAAAGCGTTAACTGGGAAAACAACATGCCCCTGGTAATGTTTTAGTTTTCTACTGATGATCAGATGTAAACTTCCTGGATGTCAAACAAATGTTTACAAGCAGAAAAATGTTTATTCTGAGAATGATAATGAAAATGCAACAATTATGTAAGTCTTGAAGTTTTATTGAAAAGATGTCACAAAACCTTGTGAATGAATCACTGGTTAAGGAATGACATTGATTTTTGTATGCATATGATACCATCACAAGTTTTCAGCATAACCGATAGGAGTCAGGAACGCTTTCTTGTTTAAGTATGCTTTCGAAATAAACCCTGCTTCAATTAGGACTTTTGAGGGTTGTAACGTGGCCTGGTTCACGGTTTTCAGAAAAAAAGATTTTTAGGCTCAAAGTTTATTTAGCCCACCCCAACTTCGTGATGTTCTCCAGTCCTATGTTCAGTTAACTCAACATGAGTATTCATCTCTCAAAAGGATTTTGTGCCATTAAGGACCTGATGAAGCTTTCTTGGAGTAGCAGTCACCCTTTTGTCTTCATTTTTGTATTCACACAGATTTGTTCATTTTTGAGGACTTTTGCTTTGTAGTCCTTTCTTTTCACTTTTCGCTCTTTTCTCTTTTTTTTTTTATTTTCCCTAACTTTTGCCTGGACTGATTCTTTTGCATTGGTCGTCCAGCGGGATGCTCTAACTTTTGCCTAAGTCATTTGTTTTCAAGTTTTTGACTTAGCGAGCTTTTTCTTCTTCTTTCTTTCCTTTTTTTTTTATTATTTTGATTTGAACAAATCGTGTGACATTGACTTTGTCTTGACCTGCTGAGAGGGTTGTGACTGCCTCATTTCTTGGCGGATGAAGGATAACCATTGTAGTTTTACATTTTCCAGCCTTTTGATGCACGAGGAATAACCATTGTGGTTTTCCATGATCCAACCATTGATGTGGATATGACATGCTTGACCTTTGGATGCACAATCCTTTTTGAAATATGAACACTCGGTCAAATTAACTGAACACTACCCTGCCCCAGGTTAAAATTAGGGTTTTTTTTTGTTCAGAAAAGAAACTCCTACTTCAAGGCTCAAAGGGGTTAACAAGGGATTATCTTCCTTATAGCTCCGGTGTTTGGGAATTTGAAACAATGCCTGTACATCATCAGCAGGGTCTTATTCAAAAGCATACAACCAGAAATTCTGCGTTTTCAGATCATCATCCTCCCTCCAATCTTTGCATAAGCAAGAATTTGGCAAAAACAATTGGTATCATAATGCATAAAAACAAATAAACATGAGTGAAACGAATGGATTACTTCAAGACAAACATTATCATTGTGTTAGCATTAACATTCAAAAATAAACAAGTTTCTACATGCAAACAATGCATTTGAAAAACAAGTAATATTACAAATGAAAATCAGTAAGAATACTAAAAAACTGAGAAGGCTTTCTCCATCTGGGCATATGCTGAACGAAACATCTTTCGAGCTTCAGACTACCATCAATAGTGATTCAATCATCCTTTGGCAAAGAATTGGCTTGAACATCATAACCAACATCTTGGAAAGTCAAAATACCAGCATGGATTAATCTTTGAACTTCATTTTTTAGAGGCCAACAATTATCTAAGTCATGTCCAGGAGCATTCTGATGAAAAGCACAAGTGACATTAGCATTGTACCACCAAGGAATCTTCTCTGGAATTGGAGGTGGTGACCTTGTCTGAACCAAATTCTTATGAACTAGAGCAGGGAACAATTCTGCGTAAGTCATGGGGATAGGATCAAAATTCCCCTTTTGAGGTTGATTTTGCTCGTTCGGTGGAGAATCTTGTTGACGAGTGCTCTGCTGATAATCTGGGATTGCATGAACTGAATTGGATACAGGAATGACATGGGAAACATGATGATTGTTTCCTCCCCTGATTATCTTCTTTGAAAAGTCATTACCAAACTTCTTCACACTACCAGCTGAGTTACCTTCTTCAAACAAACATTCCTTTCGGACATCCTTTTCTAGAAGCGCTTTCATATCCACCTCTCTATGGAAGTCAGCAGGTGTACTCACTACTGTCCCCTTAGGAAAGGATGAGTTCAGAGTTTCAAGAAAGACCTTTGCCATCCTTTTTTCCATCATAGGAGGATTGACTTGGGCAGCAACTAGAGCCTCAACCAGAGCAGTCAGATGCTCCATACCAGCCTTCAAAGTAACCACCTCTTTGCGGAGTTCAAGAATCTCTTGTTTGATACTTTCCATTTCTTCTTAGCACGAGCGTTGTACTGATGATACCAAGAGAAAGGAAATAAGGCTCTGGAAAACTTCTTTAGAAAGTAGGACCAAATGCAGAATGATGCATGAAATGCAATGATTTGTTTTTTTTATTTTTTTATTTGAGTTTCAAGGAAATTAAGATATTAACTTGTAAACACTCAAACATTGGACTAAAGCTTTGATTAAGTTATCATCAAAATCAATCATCCATTTTGGTGGATTAGAGTTTTCACCCCATCAACACCCAAGATCCATTGAGTTTGATGAAACTTATGATGTTTACAAGGAAAGACCTCTAAGTTCCTTGAAAATCAAAAGAAAAAGAGTTTTCATGGATGCATGAATGCATGGTTTATGCACCAACCACAATCAAGAGCACGCAAGGTCACATAAGATCATAGTTCACAGGTTCAAAGGTTCGACGTCACGAGCATGGAGCCATGGGTCTACCCATCCCACAAGGCGTGATCTAGGGAAGTTTGTACCTGCCAATCGGGTTCTACAAAGGTTCCCAGAGTTTTCAATCTTCTATCGGATATTACCGGCACGCACAATTGCTCATGGGCGCCAATAATATGCCTAAAAAGACCTCGTCTGAGCGTAGCATCGCATGACAACAAGCTCAAATTGGTACTTGATCTTGTTTCTGCGCTACATCCTAAAAGGCTTAGATGGGTTAAGAGGGATCTAGGTCATTCAGCTTCGACGGACACTCACTATTGAAAGTAATAGCGTTCTTACGATAGTTCGTAACAACATCTACTACCTTCCATGAGGCCTCCACTGATTGGGGTTCCACCATATGACGCTCATGGTAAGGATTGCTCCTGACATGCGACTATTGGTCTTACCACCTCCTATCTCAAGTTACTCACCAAAGTTCGGGTTAGAACTTTGTCTCATCACAGAGGAACCATCGAGCACCAAAAAGAAAAAAATAAAATAAACAAACAAAGCACACAACAATATATACAGATAAAAACACACAGATAAACAAAAATAGGCTTAACACACTTAAAACTGGGTCCCCAGTGGAGTCGCCATTTTTCTGTAGCGGGGAAAATCTGACATCGAAGCCATGGGATTGACTCGAATCAATATTCTGTTTTGAAATCGCCACCGCGCTTTATTTTTTCAAAGGAAAAGGGAAAAGAACGTAAAACCCAAAGTTTTGTTTTTAAAACAAGAAAGAGAACTCAGGTTCGGGTGTTGATTATACAAGGGGAAGGTTTTAAGCACCCCTCATATCCGTGGTACTCCACGGGAACCTTTTTGAAAATCTGTGTTGTGTGTGTGCTAAAAACGGTTTGTTTTATTTTTAAAATAAGCTCGGAAAAGCGTTAAGCTTTGGGCCTACATACCTCCTCGGTGCAATGGAGAAGTCAGAGCTAATGTAGTTCCGCTTTTGGGAAAACATTTTTAAAAAACGAATAAACACTTTATCGTCGTTGGAGAGAAATACTCAGCCATTGATCTTGAGCATGAGAACAAACGAGTTCTTTGCATCGCTAATGAAAGAAGGGCTCCAACTCGGATAAAATCGACGAGTATGCCACTAGCTCTCTCACGCGGAAAAGATCTCATTATATCAATCAATTTCAAAATCGTGGGGTATAACCACTCGTTTCGACGATTAACGGTGTCTAAACTTTTGAAAGAAAATGCCAACAAGGGGAAAAGATATTTTTAAGAAAAAGGTTTTGAAAAGATTGCAAACATAAGAAGGTTTTGGAAAAAGGGAGAAGATTTTGAAAATTTAAGAATGGGAGGAGATGAAGAGGCTAACCTAATGCATAAAATAAAAGCTAAGGAAAGAAACGGTCTAACCGAATAAGAAGCCAACACTTGACATTAAGAGCCAAGGTAGTTTTCCCATCCTTTGGATTTATCAGTACCAACACATTAACACTTGGGGATCCAGATGAACTTATTGTCTTAGCACCATTTTTCATTAAGCACATTAAGATTCTGATGAAAATCGGGCAAAGTAACGGCTGTTTTCGGGTAAAATCCTTATATCAGTGCCTTGGAATTAACCATCAAGGGCTTTCAAGGAAATACCTGCACACATAAACATACAACAGAACAATGCCAGACAGACAGAACAATCACAGGATAGCAATAGAATGAGTCCAGAGGTACTAGGTCCATAAGTCCGAATCTCCAAAGTGCTAGGGATAGTAACCGATAGTCCAAAGAGAGCCTTATGTATTTTTTAGATTTTTGTTATTTATTAGTGTTTTAGCAAGTAAAGATAAAGTATGGTCCAAGTGGACAAAGGAAAAATGGCGGAAAGTAAATATGATGAAATGATAAAGTAAAGCGATAAGGCGAGAAATATAAAGAGCGGTAATATAAAGAGCGGTAATATAAAGGTGGTAATATAAAGAGCGGTATAGTAAAGGTGCGGAAATTAAAGTTAGTTGTTAAATGTTAAAGATAACCATCTTGAAACTTGTCAAGTATGTTATCAAAGTTAGTAGGAAGATCTATGGTGAGTGAATGATGTACTCGGATTTAAAGTCAATGGGGCTTATCAGAAGCTTGATAAAATCATAGCGACTACACGATAAGAACCTCCACAAGTCTTAAATCAACCGCATACAATTCTCTTCCATGTTTGATCTTTTATCGAGTCGGGACAAATGTAGGAGAGTTCTCCATGTATCAAGATCATCAATCAAAAGAAACAAGAAGGAGAAGAAGAAATGATCTAGCCTTTATCAAGAATCCATAGAATTCTCTAGATATTAAGGCTTTCATCGATCAAGAGAAAATAAGATGAAAAAGATAAGAATAGAAACAAATTGATCTAGTCTTTATCAAGAATCCATAGAATTCTCAAGATATTAAGACTTTCATCGATCAAAAGAAAAAAAAGGAGAAGAAGAAGATAAAATGCATAAAGATAATCAACTCACACTATCATTAATATCATTCATCTAATATTATGGATTAGGTCATTTCAAACCTATCAACATCCTAGATCCAATGATATTAATGAAGTGGAGGAAGTAGGAAGCCAAAACAAGCATAAAAAAGGCAAAAAAACACATTCTGCCAGCAGGAAATCGATTTCATGCAGAGGGAAATCGATTTCCATAAGGCAGTTTTCAAAAAAAACAAGTTACGTACAGCATGAAATCGATTTGAGCCTTAAGGAAATCGATTTGACCAGTGCAAATTTCAGCAAAAACAACATTTAAAGGCATAAAACTTGACTTAAGCAAACATACAAACACCTTATGATCACATATCAATTGGAGCACGAATTTTCCATCAAATCACCATCAAATAGCACCAATATAGCATCAAAGATGCATCACACACAAGCAACAAAGATCTACATCATGATATACAAAAAGGATGAAGAAAATTACCAAATCTTGAACAAAACTTAGATCTACTTCAAGAATCACCAACACAAATCTTGATCTCTCAACAATTGAAGAAAAAAGAGTGAAATAGATGGTGGTTTAGCTCAAAGTTTGTGAGGTTCAAGATGTGACTCACAAACTTTATGAAAGAACAAAGAGCTTTGGTGAATTTGGTAGGGATGAGGAGAGAAATTGCAAGGGGTTTTTTGGCTCTCAAAAGCTTCAGAAATGAATTTGCAAGAACTTTTTTGGCTATCAAAAGCTTGAGAAATGAGAGGGTAGTGGGCTCTATTTATAGGATGAGAGCAAGAGTAGTGGTAATTTGGTCTTTTTGCATTTGGTAATTAGCTTGTGTTTAATTGGTGATTAAAGTGGCAATTAAATGGTAAAAAGTGGTAAAATGGGGTTTAATGAAGAGAATTATTTTGATGAGGTGGAAAATTGGTGAAATGACAAAGATGGTCAAAGAAAATAGGTGTCAAAATCAAATCAAGCTTCCCTCTCTATTTTTTTGAATTTCGCCTGAAGGAAATCGATTTCCCCAGGAGTGAAATCGATTTCACTCTGTTCCAGAAGAGAATTTGGCGCAAAATACACTAGGGAAATCGATTTACCCAGGAGGGAAATCGATTTCATGCTGTCCAGAATGTGATTTTGTTGAAGATTGCTGCAGGGAAATCGATTTGATCAGTCAAAAATGTGAAAAATGCCTTGCTTATTGCATGTCTTGGCTTGGTACCTACAAAACAAAAGCCTACAAAGAAACAAAGCAATATTTTTGGTATTTGGGTTAGTATAATATGCATACAAGGTAAACAATCATTGGTGTTTGATGGTCCCTCTCATTGATGAGGTGAGTGCAACACCATAAACAAACTTCCAAGTGAAGCTCTTGATTAGTGATTGGGATATGAATGATATAGGATTTTAGGGTCAAAAATTGGGGTATGACACCAGGAATGTGTTGATCTGCTGTTCTTCTTGGAGTTGTCCGGTGAGCTCCAATACTTTCCTCTCATAGTCTTGACAGTGTGCTTTGAAGGTGTCTCTTTCCTCTTTTAGCTGAACCCAAGATTTCTGCAGCTCTTCCAGGTCAGTTGGCATGTCCGGATGTAGAATAGCTCGAGTTTTGTCTCCCTCGACTTCTGGCTCGATAGTCAAAGGTAGAATAACGGGATATGGTATGATGAACTTCTGAGCATGAGCACGCACCCATCTGAGGTAAGGTTCCATAGGAATAGAATTCCATTGCCCTAAAGTTTTGCTTTCTATTCTATAGACACTGCCCCACGCATGTATAAACCTTCGTCGATGTCTGTGGGAATCATCCTCGTAATCAAACACACTGCCACGGATAATCATGTCGTGAGGACCGTTTCTTCGTGCATCTCCGAATTGGCGCAAAGCTAAAGAGGGGTTGTAGGTGACACCTCCTTTGATGCCAAGAAGTGGCACATTAGGGTACTCTCCACAATGGTCAATGATAGTAATGTCTCTCTGAAAGAATTTGTTCCACCGGATATCTGAATGAGACAAAGACATAATCCTGCGAGACCATTGCATCCTTTGTTCATTTCTCAACACCGATCGGGGAAGGTGTAATGTAAACCATCTAGCCAGTAGTGGTACACAGCACATAAGAGTTCCTCGTTTCTTCATGGTACGAGTGTGTAAAGAATGTAGAATGTCTCCCAGTAATGTAGGTACCGGGTTACGGGTTAAGAAAATGTTGATAATGTGCACACTTATGAACTGGTCGGGATTTCGGAACAAAACCAACCCATAGATCAAAAGAGCCACAACCTCCTCAAAAGTTGGGTAACTTCTGTTTTTTAGTAGTAATCGAGCCTTTTCCATTAAGAACTTAGCAAGCAAACCCTTGATTCCACTTGGACTCCATTTCTGACTTTTGCAAGTGTAAGGCAGCAGCAATGATTTCAGGTTTTGGAATCCTTTCTAAACCAGTGAAAGGTAATTGATCTCGAACAGGTAATCCAATTAGTTCAGAAAACTCTTCCAAGGTGGGTACTAACTGGTAATCAGGAAATGTAAAACAATGATGTTTGGGATCAAAGAACTGGAACAGGACCCGTATCATGTCTTCTTCAAATTTTGAGGTAACCAAATGGAGTAGGTGACCGTGCTTTTCGGTGAATTGAGCATTCCTGGGAAATTCTGATATTAAGTCCTTTAGTTCAGATGGTACTGTTGAAATGTTGATCCGGATGTAATCTCTAGTAGCGGGAGCCATTACCTGCAATAACAGAACAAAGGTAAACTCTTCGATCCTTGAAATGATTAGTGAGAAAATGATATGCTTATGATGCTTATGATGTCATGATGTCAAACATGTGGCACACACAAACAAATCAAACAATAGCCTTATGTTTAAAGGCTTGCATGAGGTTCATAGGTGATACCCTCCCCACTGAAGTTGAGTTGGTTAAAACCTGTCCTAGAATAGTATTCGGGTTCTATGATCCTTGGAGGTAACATCTCAATACGGCGCTCGGACGGCCGATCAAAATATTCCTCGAGGATAACTAACTTCGATCAATTTCAAAGCTAGCCACTTAATAGGCCACAAGTCAAGTTCAACTAAAGGGTTCTAAGAAAAATTAGTGTTTAATGACATTTCGGAAGCCTAACATACTCCTTGATCGTTTTCAAGGGGCATCAGTATAAACCAAAGTGTCGCACTAACGGTGACTACCTGATCAACCGTATCGGTACATGCCGTACAGTTTCCTTGGTCTATTGTCACATACTTAAGGTATCTCGAGATTCGAGTTAGAATCTTTCACACAAGCAAATACCCAAACAAACCTTTGAAAAAATAGAACAATCAAGACAAGCAATTGAAAACATCGAAGTGATCTAAACTCTAAGGTAACCCCTTTTGAAAACATTTTGTTTTTAGAAAGTATTTTTCCCCAGCAGAGTCGCCAGTTCTGTCGCCCTCGATTTTTTACCGTACCTCTCGTGGAGAGATACACGAACTGACTCTTCTCTTTTTGCTTTTGTGTTTTTGAAAATCAGAGAGTCGCCACCGACTTTTATTTTATCCAATTAAGGAAAGGTTTATAAAAGAAACAGAAAAAAGACCTTTAAGAAATTCTGGGTAAGGGGGTAGGTTATACAAAGGGAAGGTGTTAGCACCCTTTGTATCCATGGTTATCCATGGGCTCTTAATTTGCTTAGCTCACTTTGTCATACCCCAAAATTTTCCCTCCTTTATTCATCTTCAATGGCTCTAGGTTCAAAGGCTTATTCAAGTCACTAATCAAAGATCTCCAAAACTAGGGTCTACAAATCACAAGCCCATCCTTGAATTTTTCCCTTATTTATATCATTTATTTTAGATTTTTTTTAAAATTAAATCAAGAATAAATTAAGAAAAAATAAAAAATGTAGCTTAGGGATATGACTTTTCAATGAAATATTCACCATATTTTCTACCTAATTTTTAGTATAACAAGTTTGGTAAGAGTTGATTAAATTGGAGATAAAATTGGAAGCATTTGATTCAAAGACTCAATCATGTATGGAAATCCAATTTTATTAAGATTATATCCAATTTGTTGACCTATTGGTGTCTCATATATATGCTAGAGATAAGGAGAGGGCGGAGGAGTTTTTTGGGTGGCCGAAAAATCCTTGTTCAAGGACCAAAACCGGATTCAACAAACTCAAGAGGAAAACTAAAATCGGTTTCCTAGTGGTAGAGCGATTCAAGAGGCCTTGACGATTTCAACACATCCCTGGATCATTCTTGGATCGATTTCAATCATCAATAACGTTCCAGGCCCATAGAATTGCGCTCTGCGGTTTACGGTTTGGTGATTTCTTTTTTTCATTCGACCTCGGCGATTCATGCATCGTTAACATAATTGGATGGCATATTTGTGTTCAAGAGGGAATTCACAAGGTGTCTGGATGGTTTAATTAGAGTTTGAAACCGTTTGTGAGAATCCGCCATTGTTAGGGTTCTTGCTCTTCAAATTGGGAATCTTGGATAGAAACAAAATCGACCGGAATTAATAGCTGCATCATGTTCAGGGAATAGTTTTCGTTCGATTTGAGTGTTTTATGAGAATTGATCTGGACGCTATGAAGAATTGGGTCATCGCAGGGGCATAGCTAGTATTTGCGTTTTTTTCAGAAAATCATGAAGAAGAAGAACAGTAAAAAAGGGCGCTGTGTTGTTTTAAATTTCATTGCTTCGTTTTCCTCCATTATTTTCATGGGGCGTATAATTATCACCAACTAACACTGGCTTAGTGGGAGAAAGGCGCATCCCTAAGTCTTCAAGTGAGAGATGACGCGAGTTCGATCCTCGCTCCAGCCAGTAATTTTTGGAGTAATTTGTTTCCAGATCCTGCGCGTAGCCTCTATGAACGTCCACCATGCACCCTCGTATCATAGTCATTGGATCTCCAGCGAATAGAATCTAACGCCCCCAGATGTGCAAGACTATCATGGATGCTCAGAATACACTCATATGCAATCAGGCCCCAGGTTTTCTTGTTTTATTTGTTTTTTATTGTTTTATTTTGTTTTTTTTTCTTGTTGGAGAAAAATGTTAAATTCAATTAATATGATTAATAGGATTAATATATAATTAGGATATAATTAGTATTAGGACTTCTCCCGAGTATTTTTAATTGCTCGATTAAATTATTTTTAATTAAATATTAAAACCACAAAAAAACCCTATAGAAAGTTATCATGTATTAGGGTTTGCCCCACCCCATTGGCCGTTGCCTAAAGTATTAGGATTAGGATTTTCTAACCGACTTAGGTTTTAGCCAAACAACTTTAGAATTTTATTCGCTTCGATTAAATCAATTGATCGCGGTGGGTAATAATCAAATAATTACTTAATCATTAATAAAAATTAAAATAACATTGATTTTGCTAAATGGTTTTAACCAAAGCCATTGGTTACGATGATTAGCATTTTTCCTTTATCAAAATTCGTTATTATTTGTAATTGAATCTATCGATTATGAGGGGTAACGATAATTAAAACACGCGCATTTGCTATTCGCGATAATCAATCTATCGATTATAGTGGTTAGCAATCCTCCCTTTAATCCGTTAGCCATGGTGATCAAACCTATTGATCATCGCAACTAACGGTAACAAATTAAAAATCAGGGTTGTACGCCCAAATCTTAAAACATATTAAACCACGACACTACAGATTTCAATCACTGCGATGTTCATAACTACGATAAGGTAAATTCAAATACCTTCGAACTTCGCATTTCAAAACAACTTCAAACAACATCAAATCAAATTCTAAATTCTAAGGCGTACAATCCTGTGCCCGAACTACGTAGACTCTGATCCTCCCTAAGGAGGTACGTAGGCACTTGGCAACAAGGCGAGTCCCCTTCCTCCAAATCTTAATCATGTCTTTAACCCTATTAATTGTTTGTTACCTTTCTTTATGTTTTGCCATAACCCTTATCTTTGCAATGTTAACCTTTAGGAAAGGGTTGAGGGTGCCTAACACCTTCCCTCGACCTGAATATAGTATCTTACCCTGATCTCTTAACTACGTAGGGTTTCCTATTCGCCCCTCAGAATAGGTGGCGACTCTAAAATTATTAATTTATAGGGCAGGTTGCTACAGCTGGCGACTTCACTGGGGACCACTTAAATGGTGAATACTATGCTCCTATAGGTTTTGGCAGGGTTTAGGTTTGGGCGCATTTTAAGGTTGGCAAACTTGCCATTTTTAGGGTTTGGGGGAGGTTCATCTTTTTTAATAAATTTTAAATTATTTATTTATTTGTTTTTGTTTTTTTTTTTTGATTAAATGTTTATTTATCTGCCTTAAAATGTTTGATTATATATTATATGCATTGCTGGTATTTTCTATGTTGTGTTAAACCCTAAGTGTGGGAGTTAACTTTGAGATCAATAGGGGAGTATGAATCGCCTACGAGTCTCATTGATAACTCCACTCGGAGTGGGTTGAGTATTCGGAAATGTCCAAAACGAGGCTTGACTTTGTTGAGGGCTGGACTGGATACTTGGCTGATCTCTCCGAGAACCTACCCCAAAAATTCGAACCTCATGGATAAAATGAGTTGTTCTAAAATCCGAAGAGACAAAAAGTCTCGGAGGCTACCAACGACCCCATGAGACCTTCTAGAACCCCCCATAAAAAGGTTGGCTCCCTAGAGCCCCCTACGTCGAACCTATGAACCTAGGACTTTTGGGCTTATGTACTTATTATATGTTTGCAATTTATATGCTTCGAGTATCTATGCGTTTCAATTTTGCAGGTACCCCTACGTATTCCCTAGCCTATAGGGATCCTATTCTTAAAATCGTGTCCTTCGTCCGAAGGACACCTTTGTTAGCATACGTCGATTGGCCTCTCGATGGCCATGAGATCTAGTGACTGTCTCGAACGGTCACCCCATGCTTACTCCTACGCACTCCCTAGCCCGTAGGGATTTTCCTTTTACATCTTTGTATTTTTACAACCACGTGTCCTTCCCACGAAGGACATCTTCATTAACGCATGTCGATTGGACTCTCGATGGCCATGAGATCTAGTGACTGTCTAGAACGGTCATCCCGTGCTTATTCCCGTATACCCCTAACTTGTAGGGTTTGGATTTCCGTTTATACATCTTTCATCCCTAGCCTGTAGGGATTTCTCTTCACCCGCTATCGTCCTTAGATAGGATGCGTTCCACATAGAGAACCTTCCCACGAGGGACAGTTTCGTAAGTACACGTCGAACGACCTCTCGAAGGTCATGAGACTTGGTGACCGTCTTGAACGGTCATCAGCTGCTACTTCCCACGCACTTCCTAATCTATTCCCATTAACGTGTCATAATATCTAGCTCGCAAATGTTTCATTAGAGTCTAATGTCATCCCTAAATCCGCATAGGTTATCCTTAGGATTATATTTGTCACACGTCGGCATTGCATTACATATAAGGATTCATAATATACAAAAAATAAAGGAGTCCTTTGCATACGCGTGCATTCGCATTTTCAGGCATTCATACATTTACATACACATTTGCATTTCCATCTTCGCCCGCATCCATACTCACCGTGCTAGCCGGTTTCCTGAAACTCATGGAGAAAAATAAAAGGATCATAAACTATGGAGAAAGGAAGATAAGCTATCACCGTGCCAGCCGCATGTCCATGCCTTGTCGTAACAGGATCATAAATACATAAAAGGATATCATCGAGCAAGGATTAGTTCAACAAAGGAGTTCCCTCATAGATACACTTAAGAGGTATCTAGTCATAAAGGGGTTCATCTTAGAACATATCAAAGTTACAAGGACGCTCTACGATAACCTGGGGGCAAGGGTTAGTCCAACTGGGGCAACACCCTGAACGAAGATGCTTAACTACGGTGGAGGGAAAGCGACATATGTTAACTCCCCACCAAAGGGCAAAAAGGTCATGTGTTTTCTATATCAATCTACAAACTTTGAAGGTTGCAAATGGTGTGGTACTATCCTTAGAAAAAAAGGGCAAAAGAGGTTCAGTCAAAGGAAACTCATGAAGTTCCGATACGGCGAAAACCCACCGCTTACAATCATTTCCGACAGGTTTGACGTGCCCAAGGAGAATTCGAGATTACCCTTTTACTTCTACAAGTCTAGGAACTAAGGAATAAAGCAAGGTCAACGGACTCACAAAGGAGATTGCCCTTAGAATCAATAGGTTTATTTTTCTAGTTGTAATTCCTACGATCACAAAAAGCTATTTGATGTAAAACGTTGTACCCTTCAAATAGTAATTCAATAAATTAATCATGCATGTGTTGAAATCAATTCTTTCGCTCCGCTTTTGCATTACTACGACTTTCCATTTCAAATTATCTTTCAAATTATCACTCCCAATCATTAACAAACTTAAGGGAGAATGACGAATACAAATAACTAAGTCCAGCTAAATATATGCTTTCAAGGTAAGACCGAACCGACGATGTACAGGCATTGTTTCAAATCCCTAAACAGTGGAGGTATAAGGATGTTAATCCCTCGTCACCCCCTCGAGCCAGGAGTTGGAGTTTGCTTCTACTTTTCAAATAAACCTTGATTTTAACCAGGGGCAGGGTAGGTTTCGATTAATTCAATGGTGCATTTTGGTTGTCAAAGAGAATCACTCAATCCAAGCAAAAGTTCAAACATAAGGATTAAGCAAAGCAGAAGTTCCAAGTATATCTTCTTCCTCGCATTCATCCAAGGTTGAGGAAGCAAATGAAGATAACGTTCATAACAATCTTCTTCCTCAATACATCATTCAAGATCGAGGAAGTGTCAAAGTCGAAGCTTACAAATCAAAACCAATATGGCAGTCACAACATTCAATACCCAAGGATCAATATTTCCAAAGGGGCATTCAAAAAAAAAGAAGGAGTAAACGCCCGCTAAGTCAAAATGGAAGATTTCATGAAAGAAAACAAAAACGACTTAGGCAAAAATCAGGGCATCCCGATGGACCAAACTCAAAGGAATTGGTTCATGCAAAAATAAGGGATAAAAAACGAAGGCGAAATAAAAAGGATAATCATGTGGCTGCTAAATCATCAAAGCTTCACATCAATGCTTGGATCTTCGCAACATTCACATCAATGCTTGGATCTTCAACACTTTTTCATTAATTCTTGATCCCTACTAAGGCTGCTGCTCAACATCAGAACTAAAGCAATTCTCTTACAAACAAATCACGTTCATTGGATTAAGCGAATTTTTAGGATCTGGAGAACATCAAGGAGAAAGGGGTGGGATAAATAAAATTTTGAGCCTTATATCCATTGTTTCTTAAAACATGAACCAGGCCAAGTTACAACATTTAAAAGTCCTAATTGAGGCAAGGTCAACTACGAAAGCATGTTAAGCAGGATTTGTTATACTGACTCCTAAAGTTTGTTAAAACCATTTCTAATCACTACGCTTTTTTCAAGCATTCATTTCTAATCATCTTGTCCTAATTCATAACGGGCTTCGATTTCAAAACTTACACACGCATTGCATTGGAGTTACTTTTCAAAGGGTACGACACCATCTACGAATATACACTTAGCATCGAGGAGATCTCGAAATTGGTTAAGTAAAGATGACCATTTCTAATAAAGACTCTTGCATGGGGGAACCACATCTAGAGGGTTCTCCTAAACAGGGGCAAAATTTCAAGGATCACAGGGGCATGCAATCGAACATCCTATTAACTAGGGGCACTCTTCCTAAGGTTCAATCGACTTGAGTCACATCTCGAAGCAGCCTCAATCAGGGGCATGTCAAACATGGGAAGAATTCAAATTCAAAGGAGAAAACACTATGGATAGTCCTCCATATCCTGGAGATCAAGGGCATACCCTTCAATTCAAACGTCGAAGCATATGACAAGGTTATTTCTCGGGGCACTTCCTTCAGGGCTTGGAGATCATAGGCGTATTTTCCACTAAACATTGGGGCATTGGATCTCAAATCCATAAGACGCACAACATAAGGAGAAGGCGTTCTCGCGCTTTACAACATCTGACAAATCTTTCTCCTAACTACAATCTTCAAAGTTCAAAAAATAGGTATTGGGGAATCGCGCTAGCATCCAACAACCATCCAACCTCGGCGAGCTATATACGCTGGTTATAAACAACCTACCATTGGGGCATCATGCAAATACATACAAATCATGCATTACACATATTGGTCGATACATTGCACCACACCTTTTTAGGTAGTCTTCTTTAAGACAAATCCTACGGTCCTTTCTAGGAACCTCTTCAGGTAGTCTTTTTAAGACATTACTTTTCTAAGAAATTTTCTAAGTAGTCTTCTCTAAGACAATCATCGTTATTTCCAAGAACCTTTTTAGGTAGTCTTCTTCAGGACATTCTTTTTCTAAGTACCTTTTTAGGTAGCCTTCTTTAAAACAATTTGTCATCCTTTTTTAGGAACCTCTTCAGGTGGTCTTCTTTAAGACATTCTACGAGCCTTTCTGGGTGGTCTTTTCTAAGACATTCACTGTCCTCTCCAAGAACCTCTTTAGGTAGTCTTTGTAAAACATTTCCAAGAGCCTTTTTAGGTAGTCTTCTTCAAAACAAATTGTCACCCTTTTCAGGAACCTTTTTAGGTAGTCTTCTTCAAGACATTCCTTTTTAGGTAGTCTTTTAAGACATTTTTTTCAGCCTTTCCAGGTGGTTTTCTTTAAGACGAATTTCTATACTTTCTAAGAGTCTTTTTTGCTAGTCTTTTAAGACATTGTTCAACCTTTCCAAGTAGTCTTCTTTAAGACATTCCTCATCCTTGGTAAAAGCCTTTACAGGTAGTCTTCTTCAAGACAAAATTTCTATCCTTGCTAAGAACCTTTTTAGGTAGACCTTCTTAAAGACATCTTTCAGCCTTTTCAGGGAGTCTTTTCTAAAGACATTCATCATATCCTTGCTAAAAACCTTTTCAGGTAGTCTTATAGAAGACATTATTTCGTTCCACTCATTACATCAATCAACATATGCATAAGCATTGTCCCATACATCAAAACATCCAATTCAAAACTCTGGTGTTAAAGCTATACTATCCACCTGCTTCTCGGTAACCCTACCGATGACAGTAACCGTACTGTTGGTGTACTTCCAATCACCTGATTGACGCTTCCCGGTAACCTTACCGATGCCAGTAACCTTACTGAGATTTATTTTCCAATCACCTGATTGATGTTTTTCGGTAACCTCACCGATGATAGCAACCTTGCTGTTCATTTCACGCATCAACATACATACATACGCACTAGCATATGCATATCATCTAATGCATTCACATATCACAAAAAACCCAATTTTTATTGGCCATCCAAATCATTTTCAAAGTCAGTTCCCGTCTGACTGTTACATCAAAATCCAGTTCCTGTCTGGTAGTCAGTTCCCGTCTGACTGTTACATCAAAATCCAGTTCCCGTCTGGTAGTCAGTTCCATTCTGACTGTTACATCAAAATCCAGTTCCCGTCTGGTAGTCAGTTCCCGTCTGACTGTGACAACAGCCCAGTCTCCGACCCTCGAGTCGTGAGTCTAAAAACAGGTGAATCTCTTTCATGCAGGTACGCTTGTCAGAATCATGGCAGGCAATTCCTTTGGTGCAGGTGAGCTTGTTTGAATCATAACAAGTGATCCCTCTTACAAGTCCTCGCTATGTAAGACTCAGGCTTTAGCAGGACAGTTCTTTTCTCTCACACTCGAGCACAAGGTTTTTTCAAACGATACTTCAATTGGGTTTATCACGTTAGTCCCTCGGCAGTGATGTTCCCCAAAATTTCATCAACAACAAGCAAAGGTTCTATCTTTCTTTTCAAAGCTACTAACACATCTCAACTAACAATCATGCATCATTCAACTAACATACTTCATTCATACATAATGCATATGCATACATCGCTCTCATTTATTTTGAGAGGCCTACCGCATCATACATCGCATGCATCATATCATTGCATAAAATCAAGGTTGCCTTTTCAGGCCATGCTACAATCAAAAAATGTGGTTCCTCCCAAAAAAAAAGAGAGCATGTGTTTCACATTCAAAAAGAGAGGTATTTACCTTGGATGGCATCTTTAAGCCCATCTCCCATGGAACTCCTTCCCAACAAATGCAAATTTCAGGGCATTTCAGTGTCCAATCATCTTCTACCTTTAGATCACGATAGGCAGACGTGCCTATCTGATTCTTCAGGTTTAAGAAGATTGAACAGGGGCAGCTGTCATACCCCAAAATTTGCCCTCCTTTATTCATCTTCAATGGCTCTAGGTTCAAAGGCTTATTCAAGTCACTAATCAAAGATCTCCAAAACTAGGGTCCACAAATCACAAGCCCATCCTTGAATTTTTCCCTTATTTATATCATTTATTTTAGATTTTTTTAAAAATTAAATCAAGAATAAATTAAGAAAAAATAAAAAATGTAGCTTAGGGATATGACTTTTCAATGAAATATTCACCATATTTTCTACCTAATTTTTAGTATAACAAGTTTGGTAAGAGTTGATTAAATTGGAGATAAAATTGGAAGCATTTGATTCAAAGACTCAATCATGTATGGAAATCCAATTTTATTAAGATTATATCCAATTTGTTGACCTATTGGTGTCTCATATATATGCTAGAGATAAGGAGAGGGCGGAGGAGTTTTTTGGGTGGCCGAAAAATCCTTGTTCAAGGACCAAAACCGGATTCAACAAACTCAAGAGGAAAACTAAAATCGGTTTCCTAGTGGTAGAGCGATTCAAGAGGCCTTGACGATTTCAACACATCCCTGGATCATTCTTGGATCGATTTCAATCATCAACAACGTTCCAGGCCCATAGAATTGCGCTCTGCGGTTTACGGTTTGGTGATTTCTTTTTTTCATTCGACCTCGGCGATTCATGCATCGTTAACGTAATTGGATGGCATATTTGTGTTCAGGAGGGAATTTACAAGGTGTCTGGATGGTTTAATTAGAGTTTGAAACCGTTTGTGAGAATCCGCCATTGTTAGGGTTCTTGCTCTTCAAATTGGGAATCTTGGATAGAAACAAAATCGACCGGAATTAATAGCTGCATCGTGTTCAGGGAATAGTTTTCGTTCGATTTGAGTGTTTTATGAGAATTGATCTGGACGCTATGAAGAATTTGGTCATCGCAGGGGCATAGCTAGTATTTGCGTTTTTTTTCAGAAAATCATGAAGAAGAAGAACAGTAAAAAAGGGCGCTGTGTTGTTTTAAATTTCATTGCTTCGTTTTCCTCTATTATTTTCATGGGGCGTATAATTATCACCAATTAACACTGGCTTAGTGGGAGAAAGGCGCATCCCTAAGTCTTCAAGTGAGAGATGACGCGAGTTCGATCCTCGCTCCAGCCAGTAATTTTTGGAGTAATTTGTTTCCAGATCCTGCGCGTAGTCTCTATGAACGTCCACCATGCACCCTCGTATCATAGTCATTGGATCTCCAGCGAATAGAATCTAACGCCCCCAGATGTGCAAGACTATCATGGATGCTCAGAATACACTCATATGCAATCAGGCCCCAGGTTTTCTTGTTTTATTTGTTTTTTATTGTTTTATTTTGTTTTTTTTTCTTGTTGGAGAAAAATTTTAAATTCAATTAATATGATTAATAGGATTAATATATAATTAGGATATAATTAGTATAAGGACTTCTCCCGAGTATTTTTAATTGCTCGATTTAATTATTATTAATTAAATATTAAAACCACAAAAAAAACCTATAGAAAGTTATCATGTATTAGGGTTTGCCCCACCCCATTGGTCGTTGCCTAAAGTATTAGGATTAGGATTTTCTAACCGACTTAGGTTTTAGCCAAACAACTTTAGAATTTTATTCGCTTCGATTAAATCAATTGATCGCGGTGGGTAATAATCAAATAATTACTTAATCATTAATAAAAATTAAAATAACATTGATTTTGCTAAATGGTTTTAACCAAAGCCATTGGTTACGATGATTAGCATTTTTCCTTTATCAAAATTCGTAATTATTTGTAATTGAATCTATCGATTATGAGGGGTAACGATAATTAAAACACGCGCATTTGCTATTCGCGATAATCAATCTATCGATTATAGTGGTTAGCAATCCTCCCTTTAATCCGTTAGCCATGGTGATCAAACCTATTGATCATCGCAACTAACGGTAACAAATTAAAAATCAGGGTTGTACGCCCAAATCTTAAAACACATTAAACCACGACACTACAGATTTCAATCACTGCGATGTTCATAACTACGATAAGGTAAATTCAAATACCTTCGAACTTCGCATTTTAAAACAACTTCAAACAACATCAAATCAAATTCTAAATTCTAAGGCGTACAATCCTGTGCCCGAACTACGTAGACTCTGATCCTCCCTAAGGAGGTACGTAGGCACTTGGCAACAAGGCGAGTCCCCTTCCTCCAAATCTTAATCATGTCTTTAACCCTATTAATTGTTTGTTACCTTTCTTTATGTTTTGCCATAACCCTTATCTTTGCAATGTTAACCTTTAGGAAAGGGTTGAGGGTGCCTAACACCTTCCCTCGACCTGAATATAGTATCTTACCCTGATCTCTTAACTACGTAGGGTTTCCTATTCGCCCTTCAGAATAGGTGGCGACTCTAAAATTATTAATTTTTAGGGCAGGTTGCTACACACTTGTTTTGAATTACTTTTCTCTTGCCTTGACATGCTTGTATGTGGTTTCAAAAACTTTTGCAAATTGATTTTGTAATGATCCTTGTGCGGATGTATACAAAGTGTTTTATCTTTCGAAAGATGTTTTGAAAAAAAGAACGTTAACTTCGTAATGATCCTTGTTTGGATATATACCAAGTATTGTCTTTTTTTGAAAGTTTTATTTTGAAAAACAACGGTATATGAGACATTTGTTTGTTTTGATTTGAGCAAGCAAATTAGGAGGTCTACCCTAAGTTACAAGGTCTTTTCCTATTTCCTTTAGAAAGTTCTCCTTTCACCGGATGTAAACGAAAGTTCGATTTTGCATTTGAAACAGTAGAATTTGATTTTTGATTTTGAAAAGAGTAAAAGAGGGATTACCCTAAGAGGTGCAAGTGTGATTGTGTTTTGATTCAGATATTTTATCTTTGTAGTTAGTGACCTAACGCTTCAATTTTTATCTTTGACATACACGCAGTTTTATATGTACAGAAATTAAAATGCGGAAATGTAAAATGTCGAAAATAAATCTACGCTATTACATCGATTGTGTGGGAAATGTAAACTACGCTACTTACATGAATTTGACAACCTATACACTTGATCTAGGAATTTAAATTGCAATAAGATAAAAGAAATATTTTTTTGGATTTTTTGATCATTGATTTTAATTAGAATTAATGCATGATTAATTTAAATAAAATGAGAAAGAGGTGGAAATAAAATTTAAACCTAAAAATTAAGTTTAAAATATGTTCAAAATACTTGTCAATTAATTTTATAATAAAACTAATTTTTTTTGGAATTTTTGAAATTGATTTGAAAACTATTAAGTTAAATAATATATAATTATACAAATAATTATACAAATAATTAAAACTTAAAGAGAAAATTATACTAAATATATTCAAAATTAGTCTATAATATATAAACTAAATTTAATATAAAGAACAATTTTTTTTCTGATTTTTTTATTGGTTGAAATAATTAAAAAGCAAACATATAAATATATACTAATTAATTAAGCAAAATATTTTAATTATTAAGAAAAATAAAATATTTTTATGGAAAAAATTAATTAAGCATTTTATCAAATTAATGGTAAAAAGAAAATATTTTTTATGTTTTTTAATTGGTTGTTTTAAATTAAATGCAAAAAATTAAAATTATTAGTTAAATATGCAGGGAGGTGTATTAAGCAGTTTGGATATTGAACTGAAATCAGTTGTTTTTGTGGAAACTGGGCTCAAGAGGGGTGTGTGAAAAGCAAATGCGTGCAGGCCCAACCCATGTTTTTTCTGAACTTAAGTGAAGTGGGACCCAGCTTTATTCAAACGAACCAATCATAGCTCTTCCCTCCGCCACGCAAGCTCTGGACTTGTTGACTGGCCAATGAAACGATTGGAAAGAGCCACGTGAATCAGTCAACCACGCCTGGATCTGTTGACCTCCGGAACAGTGATTCCGGTCATCTTCTCCGGCTAGGGCATCTTCCAACTGCAAAAAATACGTTAGATAAATACCAGAGGAAGACCCTACCCCCCTAAATCGAGGTCTGGGAATCCATTGGTGAGGTTAGTTTGGACTGAAATTGCCTGGTTCAAGAGATTCGAAGAAGAACATGAACACACGGTTGACAATGGCAACCTATGTTCTGGACGTTAGAACTCTCATGCTAGGGTTCAAACCTGATCTAATGATCATTATAAACTCAACCATATCCATTAGACATGATAACAACGCATAAATGGAGAGTTTGAAATCAATAAAAGTTTACCAAATCGGAGAGTGAGAGAGCTCGAGTTTCAGGCCCTTATGAACTTGGATATTGATCTAAACTTACTCAAACAAGTCCCAGGAGATGATTTATGGACTTAGTTTGCTTTGAAACTAGCTACAAATTCAAATACGAAATTTAAAGTTTCTTTGATTTTTCTTTGAAAAATGAAGTGAGTTTATGCTATTTCCTTGCTATATTTCGTGTGTGTTACATTGATGAAGCATACTACTTCATTTATAAGCTAAGATGTGCTTAAAATCTAAGCCAAGAAGCATTGATTGCTTTTGTTGAATTTTTGATTTTTAAATATTAAAAATCTTTGAAATTTTGACCAAAGTGATAACACGATTTTATATCGTATATTTAGCTTAAAATCCATGGATATTTATAGCATTTTCCGTTTATTATGTTAATTTATTATGATATTACGCGAGTTTTTGCTTTGTTTCAGGTTTTACACTCTTATTATGCCGAATTGTGAAAAAGAGAAGAAATGGAGCCAAAACAACCCTTATCTATGCCTAAAAGACGTAAATTGGGTGCTGAAGTAAAAAGGGAGTGCAATTAAAGGCCAAGTGTGCTGAAAGAGACCCAAAGGCCCAATGAAGCAATCCAGCCCACGAAGGAAAGCAGCCCAAGCCACACAAGTAAGCAGAGACGCACGTCTCTGCCACCTCAGCAAAAGGGAGACGCACGTCTCCACCTCCCTAAATTCTCTCCACTTGAGACGCACGTCTCAAGTCTCCCTGAAGAATAGGAGACGCACGTCTCCACGTCCCAGTCTGCAGAAGTTCCTCTTTTCACGCAAAGCAACTGCAAAGCCCCTCCTATAAATAGGACCAGCCACTTCACTTCAATCTGTCCGATTTCCTGCCAACGAAGTGCTGCCGAAATTATACCGCGAACTGCTTTTCCTTATTCTGCTTTCATTTAACCGTTTATTTTCTCACAACGATTTCTACACTGGAAATTGTTGTGAACTTTTCGTAGATCTAGCCTTACGTTAGATTTATTGTTTTATTTCCTTGTTTTTATTTTCTGCTATTTAAATTCCGAAGAACGATCCAGCCAACCTGTGGTGGAAGTTCGAGTACTTCAAGATTCAATTCAATTCAGATTTATTTAATTCAGGTTTTTATTTACCGCCTTTATTTATATTATTATTGCATGATATATTATATGCCATTTAATATGCCTGTTATTATGAACCGAACCGATATATGTATGTTTAATCGTATCAATATGTCTGGCTAAATTACTAAAGGTGTCGGTATGTAAAGTAAGTTAACCGTAGGGGTCCGAAATAAATTGGCTTAATTATGTTTTATTAATTATCACTTATTTTTGGTTTGTATGTCTAATTTAATTAGTAAGTATTAAAACCGATAGAGCGAAAGTTTGAGGGCTTAGGACGGTCAAAGGTTAAAACCAATAGAGCGAAAGTTTAAGGACTTTAACTGGATAGTAGACATAGGACATTAGTTTTAAGGATGGCGAAAGCGTATTAAAACTAATTGGAACTTATTTATTTTCAAAAATTGTTTTTACACTCGAGCGGGATGGCGAAAGCGTACGTTAGGGTTATTAGCTTGCTCCGAGTCAACAGAGCGAAAGTTTGAGATTAGGAGATTTAAATAGATAACAACCTCGTAAAATAGGCATTTTATTAATTACATTGTTTCCAAAAAGCTCTTCTAAAATCTAATGGGATGACGAAAGCGTACATTAGGATTAGGATAGTAGTCTGAATCAACAGAGCGAAAGTTTGAGACGAGGATTTTTAATCAATTGGGATTAGTAAAGATTTTTAATTTAATTATGCAAAAGCCAATGGACCTTCGGATTACCTTTAGTTAAACGAAATACATACTGATACCTGTCTTTTATTATTATTCTTTATTTTCTCACAATCACTTTCCCTTAGGAACAATCGAAATTTTAGTACTCCTAGCTTTACATAGTAACCTTAGATAACGGTAGATCGATTCATAGTCCCTGTGGATTCGATATCTTTTAAAACTACACGACACGACTGTGCACTTGCAGTTATCAGATTTATAGACACGTAAAGTCGCGATCAAGTTTTTGGCGCCGTTGCCGGGGACTATTTAAGTCGATATCGTAACTCACTGTTACACCGTAGAGACTAGGATAATTCTTCCCTTTCTTTTTGAACGATTGTATGCCAAATACTCGTTCACAAGGAGGAGATTTAATACAACGAATTAACGAGATCGAACGTTTCATTAACGTTAAACGACGAGCTCGCAATCTTCCCGAAGTAGCAGAAATTCCGATTAATCAGGAATTGATTTTTACTGATCAAATCATTCTAATTACCCCGAAGTTAGAGATGGCTGCTATTCGTCCTCTTAGAGACTATGCCGCTCCTTCGCGCGCTGAACCGCATTCAAGTATCGCACCACCTGCGATTGAAGCGAACAATTTCGAACTGAAACCTTCACTGGTCCAAGCTGTTCAACAGAATCAATTCTCTGGAAGCCCTGTTGATGACCCCAATCTCCATTTATCCGTGTTCGTGCAATATGCCGACACTATCAAAGCCAACAACGTTAGTTCCGAAGCTATTCGATTACGCCTTTTCCCTTTCTCCTTGAGAGATAGAGCGAGAGCGTGGCTTCAATCCCTGCCTTCCAATTCCATAACTACGTGGGACGAATTGAAGAGAGTATTCTTAGCGAGATACTTTCCGCCTAGAAAAACTGCTATGCTTAGAGGTCAAATCAACGGATTTACCCAGAAAGATAACGAATCACTCTTCGAAGCTTGGGAACGTTACAAGGACATGCTTAGAATATGCCCTCATCATGGACTCGAACCATGGCTGATCATCCATACTTTCTATGGTGGTCTCTTATATAACACTAAAATGACTATAGATGCCGCTGTTGGCGGAGCATTAATGGACAAACCCCATGATGAAGCATACAAACTCATAGAGAACATGGCACAAAACCGTTACCAATGGGGTGGAGAACGAGCCGCTCTAGAGAAAGCCCAAACCAAAGG
The DNA here is from genome assembly GCF_029867415.1 of Vicia villosa. Lineage (NCBI taxonomy): Eukaryota > Viridiplantae > Streptophyta > Magnoliopsida > Fabales > Fabaceae > Vicia > Vicia villosa. The sequence goes on from NC_081185.1 coordinate 80,611,555, forward strand.
AGGAATGTACGAAATAAGTGGTATAGACCGCGTTAACGCTAAAGTAGACGCTTTAACTCAAAAGATCGAGAATTTGACCATCACTCCTTCAGCCACCGCTGCCGCTGTAACACCTAACTGCGAGATTTGTGGATTGACTGGGCATGTAGTTGCTGAATGCCAACTCTTGACTGGAGTCCCATCTGATCAAGTAAATTACGCTCAAGGAAACCCTTATTCTAACACGTACAACCCTGGATGGAAAAACCACCCGAACTTTTCTTATAAGAACAACAATGCGTTGTACGCGTCTGGACAAGCACCTGCTGTACCACCTGGCTACCAAAAAGCGCCTGTAGCTGCTCAAAACACCCCTAGGAAGTCAAATCTAGAAATCATGATGGAGAACTTCATAGCCTCCCAACAACAAACCAATAAGGACTTCCTGAATCAAAACATCCACAATAGTAAGCAACTAAAACAACTATCGAACAAAGTAGATGCTTTAGCTACGCATAACAAAATGTTAGAAACTCAAATCTCACAAGTAGCTCAACAACAAGCACCTACTGCTGCCCCTGCTGGCACGTTTCCTGCTCAACCTCAACCCAATCCTAAAGGACATGCGAACGCGATAACACTACGAAGTGGAACGAATTACGATGGACCCATAGATCCTAGAACTCAAAACGTACCCATGTCACAACAAGAGCCAAAGGAAACCCAAAAGAAAACAACTGATGAACAAACTGCTAAGACTGATGAGAACAATAACGAAGTGGAACCCGAAAAAGAGAAACCTTATGTTCCACCACCACCTTATAAGCCACCAATTCCTTACCCTCAGAGATTAGCTAAATCAAAAACCGAAGCGCAATTTAAAAGATTTGTAGAACTTCTGAAGCAATTAAACATAACCATACCGTTCACAGAAGCCATAACTGAGATGCCTTCGTACGCTATGTTCTTAAAAGAAATCTTATCAAACAAAAAGAAACTCGAGGATAACGAAACTATAACGCTTACCGCTGAATGTAGCGCTATCATCCAAAATAACATGCCTCCAAAACTGAAAGACCCTGGTAGTTTCTCTATACCCTGCGTAATTGGAAAAACCATCATAGAAAAAGCCTTATGCGATTTAGGAGCTAGTGTTAGTTTGATGCCTCTTTCAACCTGTAAGAAACTCAATCTAGGTGAGCTTAAAGCAACAAGAATGTCTCTTCAACTAGCAGACCGTTCAGTTAAGTACCCTGTAGGAATGTTAGAGAATATCCCTGTTCGTGTAGGTCAATTCTACATCCCAACTGACTTCATCATTATGGATATCCAAGAAGATTCTAACATCCCGATCATATTAGGAAGACCATTTTTAGCAACCGCTGGTGCAATTATAGATGTAAAGCGAGGAAAGCTTACTTTCGAAGTAGGAGAAGAGAAAATAGAATTTATCCTTTCCCAAATCCTAAAAGCACCTTCTATAATTGACACATGCTGTTCTGCTGACATAATCGACGAGTGTGTCAAGGAAATAAAATCCGAACCAAATAAGGAAACCGAGATCTTAAGAATTCCTATGCCGCCAATTCTTGAAGATGACAACTGGCGTGAGGAATATCAAGATAACCACCTGAGTGAATGCTTAGCTTTAACTCCTGATCCTATACCTGGACCTAAGAAACCTGCTATAAAGCTGAAAACACTTCCTACCGATCTTAGATACGAATTTCTAGACGAAGAACTAAACCGACCAGTTATAGTGAACGCCAACTTAGGACGAACCGAGACTGAAAAATTACTTAATGTCCTAAGAAAATACCCTACCGCTTTAGGATACAACATATCAGATCTGAAAGGTATAAGCCCTTCTCTGTGTATGCACCGCATTATGCTCGAAGACGATAGTAAAACCTCTAGGGAACATCAAAGGCGAATAAATCCTATTATGAGCGATGTGGTTAAAAAGGAAATCCAAAAACTGCTAGAAGCTGGAATAATATATCCTATATCCGATAGTAAATGGGTTAGTCCTGTTCACGTCGTACCGAAGAAAGGAGGAGTCACTGTAATCACTAATGCAAAAGGAGAATCTGTAGCACAACGTACCCAAACTGGATGGAGAATGTGCATTGACTATAGGAAGCTAAATAAAGCTACCCGAAAAGACCATTTCCCTCTACCTTTCATAGATCAAATGCTCGAACGCCTAGCTAAACACTCACATTTTTGTTATCTGGATGGATACTCCGGATTTTTCCAAATTCCTATCCACCCTGACGACCAAGAGAAGACCACATTCACCTGTCCTTATGGTACATTCGCTTATAGACGAATGCCTTTTGGGCTCTGCAATGCACCCGCGACCTTCCAAAGATGCATGATGGCAATATTTGCCGATTTCCTAGATGGAATAATGGAGGTCTTTATGGACGACTTCTCTGTCTGTGGAGGAAGTTTTGAAACATGTTTAGAAAACCTTGAAATGGTGCTTAAACGATGCGTAAGCGTAAACCTAGTCCTTAATTGGGAAAAATGCCATTTCATGGTTCGACAAGGAATTGTACTTGGACACATCGTATCCGATAGAGGAATCGAAGTTGATAAAGCAAAAATCGAAATTATCGAAAACCTTCAACCTCCCAAAACCGTTAGAGAAATAAGAAGTTTTCTGGGACACGCTGGTTTTTACCGACGCTTCATTAAAGATTTCTCTAAAATAACCAAACCCTTAACTGAACTACTCATGAAAGACGCCGAATTTATTTTCACCGATAAATGCACTGAAGCATTTCAAACGCTTAAACAAGCATTAATCTCTGCGCCAATTATGCAACCTCCCGACTGGAATGAACCTTTCGAAATAATGTGTGACGTGAGTGATTATGCTGTAGGAGCCGTTCTAGGACAAAGAAAAGATAAGAAACTGCATGTCATATATTATGCGAGTAGAACCTTAGACGAAGCTCAGATGAATTATGCCACGACAGAAAAAGAATTATTAGCTGTCGTATTTGCATTAGACAAATTCCGTTCTTACCTGGTAGGAGCCAAAATAATCATATACACTGACCACGCCGCCATTAGGTACCTCCTAACCAAAAAGGATGCTAAACCAAGACTTTTGAGATGGATCTTGTTACTGCAAGAATTCGACCTGGAAATTAAAGATAAGAAAGGCACTGAAAATGTCGTAGCAGATCACCTCTCTCGATTGGAAAATCTGAAACCCGAACAAGTACCAATCGACGATGATTTCCCTTATGAAAGACTCATCGCCCAATTAGAAGCAAATGAATTCGAACCATACCATCCAAACTCTGAAACCGACAAATTAGCTGAAATAGCTTTAGCCCGATCTGACGCACCTTGGTATGCAGATTTCGTAAATTACCTAGCTGCTGGTGTGCTTCCTCCTGATCTAAGTTACCAACAGAAGAAGAAATTCTTCCACGACCTAAAACATTACTATTGGGACGACCCACTCTTGTTCAAAAGAGGCCCCGATGGAATCTTTAGACGTTGTGTACCCGAGGAAGAGATAAGAAGCATAATAACACACTGTCATTCTGCACCGTGTGGAGGACACCATAGCACATCTAGAACCTGCGCCAAAATCCTTCAATCTGGACTTTTCTGGCCCAACCTGTGGAAAGACGTTTATTTTGCTGTACTAAGCTGTGATAGATGCCAACGAACTGGAAACCTTTCAAGACGCGATGAAATGCCTCAAAAAGGCATTCTTGAAGTAGAAATATTTGACGTCTGGGGAATAGACTTCATGGGACCGTTTCCGTCATCGTTTGGAAATCAATATATACTCGTAGCCGTCGATTACGTTTCAAAATGGATAGAAGCTATTGCTTCTCCTACAAACGATACACGAGTAGTTATCAAACTTTTCAAAAACGTCATCTTTCCTAGGTTCGGTGTGCCAAGATTGGTGATTAGCGATGGTGGTTCCCATTTCATTTCAAGAATACTTGAGAAACTCCTTCGAAAATATGGAGTGAATCATCGAATAGCCACACCATACCATCCACAAACAAGCGGTCAAGTAGAAGTATCTAACCGCGAAATAAAACAAATATTGGAGAAAACTGTTGCTATATCTAGGAAAGATTGGTCGACCAAGCTAAATGAAGCTTTATGGGCTTATAGAACAGCTTTCAAAACTCCAATAGGGACTACCCCATTCAAACTCGTTTATGGAAAATCATGCCACCTACCGGTAGAGTTAGAACATAAAGCCTACTGGGCTATTAAGAACTTAAACCTAAACTACACTGCCGCTGGTGAGAAACGACTTCTAGACATAAACGAATTAGAAGAACTTAGACAAGACGCTTACGAAAACGCCAAAATCTATAAAGAGCGAACGAAAAAATGGCACGACAAGCGTATATCTAGGAAAATTTTTAGCATAGGCGATAAAGTGCTCTTATTTAATTCTAGACTAAAATTATTTCCTGGTAAGTTACGATCTAGATGGTCTGGCCCTTTCGAAATAACTAACATATTTCCAAGTGGAGCGATAGAAATCAAAGGAGACACCGTCAAACCTTTTTTCGTAAATGGGCAACGTCTTAAGTATTACCATCATCTCGAATACGATGAAAACATCGAAGTTTTTAAACTTGACGAACTGCCCGCTCTTTCGAAAAAATAGTTTTCTATTTTAAAATCGTCGAGCTTACGACATTAAACAAAGCGCTTGGTGGGAGACAACCCACATTTATTTATTCTTTTTATTTTTATCTTATTTTAATTTAAAAAAATTTTAATCTTTAAATTTCATTTAACTATTCTATTTTTAATTATTCTAGATTTTAATTTTCTTATTTTTTCATACATCTTATAATAATTATTATAATTATAGCCGCTATCCTAATTCGAGAAAATACTTCTTTTTTATAATTATAATTATTATTATAACTTGTTTTATTTAATTTTATTTTTTTTCTTTTAAAAAAAAATGAACACTAGCCTAGTTCTAACTTAATCTCAATATTTTCAACTTCTAGGTTTTTCATTTAACTACTAACTACGATGCAAGAAGTTGACAATATGGAAGTTGTGTTCCGTGGTAGAGGACAAGAAGCAAGATTTAACAAGCTGGCTGGAAGACACATGGAGTTGACTTGCTATCCTCACCAACCAACTATGGTGAAACTTGGTATCGAAGAAAGCATCCTACACCTGCTTAACCAAATCGGTTGGACTGGTTCTCACTTGTTCCGCAAGTTTAGCACTTATCGGAAGCTCACTCTGGAATTCTTGAGCTCCCTGACCTATCTTCCAAACTGTGGACAAGGACTGAAAAAAGGAGTTATTCTCTTTAGACTCTTTGGTATGGAGTTTAATTTCTGCATCCGAGATTTTGCTGAAATGTTAGAACTACCTCATGGACCTGATGCATACGCCCAAGTAGCTGAAGAAAATCTTCCATACTGGGAGTTGGAAAAATACTGGGGCAAGATCACTGGAAACGACAACCCTGAAGAGAATGAATTTCAATCTGAGAACATCCACAATCCTGCTTTCCGCTACTTTCACAAGATCCTTGCTCACTATATTTTAGGAAAGCCCGATAATGTCACTGAAGTTACTAGAGAAGAGTTGTTCATCATGTTTTGTACATCTCAGAATCGCCCGGTCAATGCCATCGCATTCATGCTAACAAACTTCGAGCGCATCACGCAAGACGAAGTTTCACCCATTAGGATCGGCGGATTTGTCACTATGATTGCTAATGCCATAGGAATGAGAGTGCCTTTGCTTAGATTGACACCTTATGGTACCCATACCTCTATGGACATCAATTTCTGCTTTAATCGAGGTATCATCGGTAATCTTGGACCTGATCGTTTTGAATTGCTCATTGATAACAAAGTTTGGTATCAGTTCACCTTACCGAATCCTAGGACGAGTGTGCACAACCCTGCCAACTGGCTTTACTATGGTCAGATTCCTGAGAGAGAGCCATCACCTGAAACTCCTCAAGCTTATGAACATTTTGATGAGGAAATGCCTGCATCTGAATCTGAACCTGAAACACCTCCTGGTTATAATGAACCTCTTCCCGTTGATGAACCCATTCCTGATTACGAACCTCTTCCTATTGATGAACCTATATCTGAGTATGAGCCTGAAACTCGTTCTGAAAATTCTGTTGATGACTACACTGTTGATATGACTGATGTCGAGGTCGAGCAACAACAACCCGCTACATCTACCGCATCGGTAAATCAAAGAATGCCTAATCTGAATACGCACGAGCAAGCCATCGCTGCGCTACAACAAGATGTACAACATGTGCGCAACGAGCTACACACTTTGCAAATGCATTTCTTCGATTTTATCGACACAGTAAATGCTCAGTTCGACGAAGTTTTCAAACACATTCAGTCTAATCAGAACAACAATAGACGTGGCTAGATGTTACCGTATTAGACTATTAGATTTTATTCTAGTTTTAGTAATTTCTATTCCTAGTTTAGATTTACATTTTTCTGCACTTTTGCTTTATGTTTCTGTTAACACTCAGTACTGGTTTAATATTAAATGCAAAATTCTTTTGATTACTGCTACTGTGTTATGTTACACTGCTGTTGACTGCTATATATATACTTCCCTATAATTTTTTGCTGTTAATAGTATTAAAATCCGACACTGTTATGAACTGATGGACAATATTAATGGTATCTGTCAGCACTGTCTGGTCACTTGCATGCGTGACCCACCTGCCTACAACAGGAGACGCACGTCTCCATCTGTGTGGGGCCAGCTGACACGAACCAAAGGAACAGGAGACGCACGTCTCCATGCTCTGCCCCAGCAGACTAGCTGCTTGAGACGCACGTCTCCCAAGGCCAGCAGTCTGTTTGACCACGCAGACCACTCTCTTTCCCTCTTGAATTTTGAATTTGAATTTCAAAATTCATCTTTCAATTTTCTTCATTCTTCCCCTATTTATTCCATTTAAACTCCATTAACCTCATTCATCCTCCATCATTCACCTCTTAAACTCCATTCATTTCCCATTTCTCTATTCTATTCAAACTTCAAACACCACCATTAATCCATTTTAATTTTCCATTAACCACACCGTTTTCAAACCTTACTATAAAACCACACCACCACCACTCTTCTTCTTCACAACTTTCATACCATTCTCTATTTTTTTTCTACACTACATTTCTATCTTTTTCATTTCCATACTCACCATGCCTCCACGTTCATTAATCCGTAGTGAGCGTCCCGAGCGACCACCCCCCGACCTTTCAAACATTATCTTCCGAGATGATGACAATGATGCTCAACGAACAAAATTTGTGAACACCGAATGTCTAGAAACTTTGGGTCTCATTGATGGTGTTACCCGTCTGCTCACCAAATCTAGCCTCCACCATCTTTGTACCGAACCCGTACCTACTTATGAGCCGCTCGTCTTAGAATTTTTGAGTTCTTTCAACTACGACACTCCCTCTAATCAACCACTCTCAACCGGTAGCATCCAATTCCGGATGTTCAACCGTGAATATGCTCTAGATCAAGATGTCGTAGCTTCATATTTGCATTTTAATCATGCACCAATTGCTCACCGCTCAATCTTTCAAGAACTCAATGGTCGGTCCTGGGAAGAACTCGCTTTTGAATTTTGGTTCCATCTAACTGGAGAAAATCCTACCGGTTGGAGAGCTCTCCATGCTTCCCACATTCAAAACCCCGCTATACGTTATTTTCAACGTGTTTTGGGGCATACTATTTTTGCGAGATCCAACAACCACAAGGTAAACCAAAATGAATTATTTTTCCTCTACTGTGCGCTTAACAATATTCGTTTCAATGCCGCACCGTTTATGTTCCAACACATCCAAGGTTTAGTTAACGCCCCCGCTACAAATCCATTCTTGCTTGGAGGCATTATTACTACCTTGGCCTGTGCTTTAGGTCTTGGTGACGAGCTCCTCTCACTCTCACATCTCATGAAGCCTGCTCAGTCACTCGATCTCACCTACTGGCGCGATTCCCACTTGGTTTCACCCCGCCATGATGGCCGATACACTTTGGTCGTCAACAAAGTTCCTATTCCTTATGTCATCCTTCCATGCCCCGAAAGAATCAACATCCGTTATGTTCAACGTTGGAGGCTTATTGAAGACAACCCTCAAGATGACCAACAAGAACATCCTAATGAACCTATGGATGCCAATGAAGAAGAACTCAACCAAGGGCAAGCTGATGTCAACCAACCTCCTCCAAACAACCCTCCGCCTATCACTCTTGAAGCCATGTATGCTGCTATTCAACGACAAGATCAACTCGTTCAAGCTATGCAGACAAACCAAACTGAAACAATTAGGCTCATCCGAGAGATGCAACAGGAGCACCGTGACTATGCTATTAGGAACGAAAGTCAATACGCTGAAATTGCTACATATTTGCATGATCTTGACATTCGTGTGAATGACTCTCCTGATAGACGTCGCCGTGTTCGTACAAGAGGCGCGAGCAGTTCTCGCAACCGCAACAATGAGGAGTAGTTCTTATGCACTGAGGACATTGCATCATCTAAGTCTGGGGGAGTCGTATTATTTCTATTTCCTTTAGTTTTATTTTTCCCTTCAGTTATTTCCCTTCCTTGTAATGTTTTTCAAATTCAATAAAGAATATTTATGGAATTTAAGTCTTATATGTATAATTCCGTAGTTATTTCAATTTCTTCCATTTTCTTGAGCCATAACAAAAATTTTGCTCCTAAACGATAAACGCAAACCCCACACGTTCGAGAAATACAAAGCTACTCAAATACTCAACGCACTGAAACTGAATATAGTCAATATCCTTATTGTCCCAACACTCTAAAACCCCGAGTATGCGTAACCGATTTGAGTACCCGTTATACCAAAACCACCGACTTTAAGTTTTGAAATAACCCTTAGTAGTTTATTCTAGCAGTCGGCACCGTCTTAGATACAAACTACGCAGAGAGTCGTTGAATATAAGTGTATGATCCTCATAATAATTATGTGCTCAACCATAAGAAGAAATGTGCCTACTAAGTAAGGTGATCCTCACAAGATCATTTAACCTAACGGTCGCAAATCTCAAATACAAAGAATTTAAAAACTCACTGTCGATTGGTTCAGAAGTCATCTGGTAATGAACTTGGTAGGAAGGACTATTGTCCGATTCCCCACAATCTACAAGTGAATGCTAAGGAGTATACCACATATTGTGCCAGAACTCCATGAGAAGGATCATAGTCACTAACCGACTACTCTGCTATGTGCGTGTCAAGATAATGGGCTTAATGTGATTGCGCGCGAATGAAAAGGGTGAAACATGATGACAAGTCAAAAAGGTCGAGCTATAATGGCATGATTCGGATTGGTATGCATACTGGGAGTTGTTTAGTGTTGTTACTATAAGTCTATTGCTAGGATCATTATCATTATTTTCGAATAAGAACACTATGTAGCTGAGTATGACTGAACGACGTGGTGGAAGTGTGTTTCATTTATCTTTATCTTATTATTTTGCTTGAGGACAAGCAAAGGTTCAAGTCTGGGGGAATTTGATAACACGATTTTATATCGTATATTTAGCTTAAAATCCATGGATATTTATAGCATTTTCCGTTTATTATGTTAATTTATTATGATATTACGCGAGTTTTTGCTTTGTTTCAGGTTTTACACTCTTATTATGCCGAATTGTGAAAAAGAGAAGAAATGGAGCCAAAACGACCCTTATCTATGCCTAAAAGACGTAAATTGGGTGCTGAAGTAAAAAGGGAGTGCAATTAAAGGCCAAGTGTGCTGAAAGAGACCCAAAGGCCCAATGAAGCAATCCAGCCCACGAAGGAAAGCAGCCCAAGCCACACAAGTAAGCAGAGACGCACGTCTCTGCCACCTCAGCAAAAGGGAGACGCACGTCTCCACCTCCCTAAATTCTCTCCACTTGAGACGCACGTCTCAAGTCTCCCTGAAGAATAGGAGACGCACGTCTCCACGTCCCAGTCTGCAGAAGTTCCTCTTTTCACGCAAAGCAACTGCAAAGCCCCTCCTATAAATAGGACCAGCCACTTCACTTCAATCTGTCCGATTTCCTGCCAACGAAGTGCTGCCGAAATTGTACCGCGAACTGCTTTTCCTTATTCTGCTTTCATTTAACCGTTTATTTTCTCACAACGATTTCTACACTGGAAATTGTTGTGAACTTTTCGTAGATCTAGCCTTACGTTAGATTTATTGTTTTATTTCCTTGTTTTTATTTTCTGCTATTTAAATTCCGAAGAACGATCCAGCCAACCTGTGGTGGAAGTTCGAGTACTTCAAGATTCAATTCAATTCAGATTTATTTAATTCAGGTTTTTATTTACCGCCTTTATTTATATTATTATTGCATGATATATTATATGCCATTTAATATGCCTGTTATTATGAACCGAACCGATATATGTATGTTTAATCGTATCAATATGTCTGGCTAAATTACTAAAGGTGTCGGTATGTAAAGTAAGTTAACCGTAGGGGTCCGAAATAAATTGGCTTAATTATGTTTTATTAATTATCACTTATTTTTGGTTTGTATGTCTAATTTAATTAGTAAGTCTTAAAACCGATAGAGCGAAAGTTTGAGGGCTTAGGACGGTCAAAGGTTAAAACCAATAGAGCGAAAGTTTGAGGACTTTAACTGGATAGTAGACATAGGACATTAGTTTTAAGGATGGCGAAAGCGTATTAAAACTAATTGGAACTTATTTATTTTCAAAAATTGTTTTTACACTCGAGCGGGATGGCGAAAGCGTACGTTAGGGTTATTAGCTTGCTCCGAGTCAACAGAGCGAAAGTTTGAGATTAGGAGATTTAAATAGATAACAACCTCGTAAAATAGGCATTTTATTAATTACATTGTTTCCAAAAAGCTCTTCTAAAATCTAATGGGATGGCGAAAGCGTACATTAGGATTAGGATAGTAGTCTGAATCAACAGAGCGAAAGTTTGAGACGAGGATTTTTAATCAATTGGGATTAGTAAAGATTTTTAATTTAATTATGCAAAAGCCAATGGACCTTCGGATTACCTTTAGTTAAACGAAATACATACTGATACCTGTCTTTTATTATTATTCTTTATTTTCTCACAATCACTTTCCCTTAGGAACAATCGAAATTTTAGTACTCCTAGCTTTACATAGTAACCTTAGATAACGGTAGATCGATTCATAGTCCCTGTGGATTCGATATCTTTTAAAACTACACGACACGACTGTGCACTTGCAGTTATCAGATTTATAGACACGTAAAGTCGCGATCACAAAGCTTGCTCTTCTTCACTTCTCTTGATCCAAGCCAACTTTGTACTTCCCTTTGTTGCAGAAAATAAGCTATCTTGATGACTCATGCAAGGGACAAAGCTTTGGATAAGAATCTTGCATCATTTCTTTTTCAATTTAACTTTAAATGTGATAAAATTAAACCAAAAAAGAAACAAAAATGTTATGGGCCTTGGCTTGGTCGTGGGAGGCCCTTAACATTATGGGGAACATGTTTGGATCATGAAAACTTGGCCCCTTTTGGAAAAAAAACATTTTTGATCAATGTTGATTTCATGCATTTTCCCAAAAAATAGCAAACTTCAACAAGGCATAAATCCCTCAATTTTTATCATATGAAGGAGTTCTTGTACTTTTTAGAAACCTCAGAGAGTCCTCTAACCAATGGCTTTGGTCTCATATCAAAATGATTTTCCATGCTCCTTGTGTGTCCTTTTGAAAAAAGTTACTTTTTGTTGACTTTGAAAATGACCTGTAATGTCTTGGTTCATATTTTTCAAATGGTGAATCTAATGACCATGGGACCAATTGCATTTGAAAGATGATTGAATTTCCTTCAAAATGAGCTTTGGTTTGAATTTTTTGGATGAAGGATGAGAGAGTTATGACCAGTCAAAGTTCAGTTGACTTTTTAGGAGAAAACCCTAATTTTGAAACTTAGGGTTTTGTTGATTTTTGATCTTTCCTTGATGAATTATGATCAACCAATGATCAAATGATGAATCTTTTGACAAAATGTGGATGTTGACAAAAAATTTCATTTTTGACTGTCTGTTGACTTTTTGGTCAAACGGGTCGTCTCTTGACTGTTTGAACTGCTGACTGTGCGTCTGAGTGAATTGAAGTTTGAATATTTGTATGGTGGTACTTTGAGATATATGGAGGTCCATGAAATCCATTTGAGGTCTCAAAAACTTGTTCTCCTGAAAAAAACAAGAAACCTTAGTTAGGGACTGTTTGTGTAGGAGACAGTTAAGCGTACCTGATTTTTTTGCAGTGCTGAGTCTCTGCTAATCATGTGATATTCAGAAGACTTCTAGAACAAAAATCTTGGAATTTTGAAATGCAAAAGATTGATTTGATTGATGGTACAAAACACGGAGAATTGCACTGTCAGCGGGTTTGACTGTCAATTGACTGTTCAGGCATTAATGTAGCAGTTAAAGTGAAACTTCAACAGTCAAATTTAATTTTTTCTTTTTTGTTTTTTTTATTGTGTTAATGGTGGAAATTTATTTACATGAGTTGTTAGAAAAACACAGACATAATAAATAAATAATATATACTGTACGCAAACAAAATTACCGATAATAACCTTGAAAAATATTTAATGCACAGTGAAATAAATATTTAACTGGTAGAAAACACACAAAATATTATCTTAATAATTAAACAACAATACGACTGATAGTACGACTTTTAATACTGACAGTACAAACATTACATAATATAATGAACAGTACGACAAGTAAACGGTACGTTAAAAAATAAAAGATACGACAAACTTTAAGAATGACGATTAATAACCCATGCTATAAATAATAACATATAGATGATTGGGAGCGTAAACAACCCCGGTCCGCATTTTTCAGGACTATGCAGACAGAAGAAGGACATGATTACCACCACGACGGTGATGACCATAAGAAAACACGTTTCCATCCGCTTCGCCATTTTTGCCGGGGAAGAAGAGAGAATGAATATGAAGTAGAATTTTGAGAGATGAGTTAGAATTTGATGTGAGATTTTATGGAAAACATGAGAGGTATTTATAGAGTGAAAAGAAGGATAGAGACGTTGGGGAATGAAGTGATTCCGTACAAAAAAGGAGAATTTGAGTGGAAGTAGGATTTGAAAGAAAGTGTATGGTAGGGTTTGAAAAAAGAGATGTATAGAATAAAGTTAGGATTTGAAAGAAAGAGATTTGAAAAGAAAGGAAAAGATTTTGAAAATAATAGAATATAGTACAAAAATTAGTGGGAAACAAAAGTTAATAATAATTTACTTGTTACCAGTACAATCTGAATCCCCGGACTCTGTACCTACAAAAGATTTAATTCTGTACCAATTGCGTCAGTACTATTTATCTGTAAATAAATCTCAAATAAATAGCGCGTGTGAAGTAATAAATAGTACTTGGCGTTTGTGTAAGAATAAATTCAACAGCGAGCCAAAATACCGTATAAGAAAAATTCTAAAAACCAAGTATTCATAAATCAGGATATTTATGGAATAAAAAATCCAAGATTATATGAAGCTCTTAATTTTTAGACAAAAGTTTTCTTGAAAAAAGATGCGGGCAAATTTTGGGGTATAACAAAAGGTCTTATGGCAACATGGGATAATTCAGATTCATCAGAATCAGAATCAGACTCTGAAGGCGAGCAGACAAACATTGCACTGATGGCCACAGTTGATGATGGATCAGAATCTACATCAGAATCAGAATCAGATTCTGAAGAGGTATTTTCTGAACTTTCTAGAGATGAGCTAGCTTCCAGTTTAGCCGAAATTCTTGAAATCAAGGCTAAGCTTCGTATCAAATACAAAAAGCTGAGAAAGCTATTTGCATCTGAAACTAAGAAGCTTGTTGTAGAAAATTCTGAACTTAAAAAACAAGTTTTAAAACTATCCAAAGATGCTGAGTCATCTTCTGGCTCAGAAAAATCTATTCCAAGTCTGAACAATATTCTGAAAGAATATGACTTGAGTTTCAGGAAGTTCTTATCTAGGGGTATTGGAAGAAGCCAACATGCCTCTATGATATATGATGTAAGTGGAAGCAAGAGAGTAGGCATGTGTTATGAGGGTGAAACCCCATACAAATTTGAACCTGTAGATGATATGAAAATCACATACAAGCCATTGTATGATCAGTTCAAGTATGGCCACTCACATGATATTAAGCTCACATCACATGCTCAGAGCTTTCACATAACACACACTAAGAAGCATGTGACACAAAATAAAAAATATCATGTTGCTCAACCTAAGAATTATCATGCTGTTCCTCCTATTGTTTATAATGCTAAACCCAAGTTCAATCAGAACTTGAGGAAAACTAACAAGAAAGGACCCAAGAAAATGTGGGTACCTAAGGAGAAGATAATTTCTGTTGCAGATATCCTTGGCTGCAAAGAAGAAAAAGCAAAACACATCATGGTACCTGGACTCTGGGTGCTCGCGGCACATGACGGGAAGAAGGTCTATGTTCCAAGACCTGGTGCTTAAGTCTGCTGGAGAAGTCAAGTTTGGAGGAGATCAGAAGGGCAAGATCATTGGCTCAAGAACCATAAGTATTGGTAACTCTCCTTCTATAACTAATGTACTTCTTGTAGATGAATTAGCTCATAAATTATTGTCCATAAGTCAATTAAGTGATAATGGTTATGACATAATCTTCAATCAAAAGTCTTGCAAAGTTGTAAGTCAGAAGGATGGCTCAATCCTATTCACAGGCAAGAGAAAGAACAACATTTACAAGATTGATCTTCAAGATCTTAAGAGTCAGAAGGTAACTTGTCTTATGTCTGTTAGCGAAGAGCAATGGGTCTGGCACAGAAGATTAGGCCACGCTAGTTTGAGAAAGATTTCTCAGATTAACAAACTAAATCTGGTCAGAGGACTCCCAAATCTGAAATATAAATCAGATGCTCTTTGCGAAGCATGTCAGAAAGGGAAGTTCTCCAAACTTGCATTGAAGTATAAGAATGTTGTTTCTTCCTCTAGGCCGCTAGAACTTTTGCACATTGATCTGTTTGGCCCAGTCAAAACAGCGTCTGTCAAATGGAAGAAATATGGATTAGTCATCGTAGATTATTATAGCCGCTGGACATGGGTAAAGTTCTTAAAACACAAGGATGAGTCTCATTCAGTGTTCTTTGACTTCTGCACTCAGATTCAATCTGAGAAAGAGTGTAAAATCATAAAGGTCAGAAGTGATCATGGTGGCAAATTTGAGAACAAATTCTTTGAGATTTATTTCAAAGAAAATGGTATTGCCCATGATTTCTCTTGTCCTAGAACTCCACAGCAAAATGGAGTTGTAGAGAGAAAGAATAGGACTCTACAAGAAATGGCCAGAACTATGATCAACGAAACCAATATGGCTAAGCATTTCTGGGCAGAAGCAATAAATACTGCATGTTATATTCAGAATAGAATCTCTATAAGACCTATTCTAAATAAGACTCCTTATGAATTGTGGAAGAACATAAAGCCCAACATTTCATATTTTAATCCTCTTGGATGTATTTGTTATATTCTGAATACTAAGGATCATCTGAGTAAGTTTGATTCTAAGGAACAAAAGTGTTTCCTTCTTGGATATTCTGAACGCTCAAAAGGCTACGGAGTATACAATACTAAAACATTGATTGTTGAAGAATCAATCAATATCATATTTAATGATAAACTTGGTCTTGAAAAGCCAAAGCAGTTTGAGAATTTTGCAGATATAGATATCTCAATTTCAGAAGCTGAAGAAACCAGAAGCAAGGAGTCAAAAGATCAAGTTGCTTCTTCTTTAGAGAACCTCATAATTTCTGAAGAACCAATTATCAGAAGATCTTCTAGACTCACCTCTGCTCATTCAGAAGATGTTATTCTTGGAAAGAAAGAAGATCCTATCAGAACCAGATCATTTCTTAAGAACAATGCAGAAGGTCAATTAGGTCTTGTTTCTCTGATCGAGCCAACTTCTGTTGATCAAGCTCTAGAAGATGCAGACTGGATAATTGCCATGCAGAAGAACTAAGTCAGTTTACAAGAAATGATGTTTGGGATCTGGTTCCTAGACCAAAAGGATTTAACATCATTGGTACGAAGTGGGTCTTCAGAAACAAGCTAAGCGAAAAAGGAGGAGTTGTAAGAAACAAAGCCAGACTGGTTGCTCAGGGCTATAGTTAGCAAGAAGGCATAGACTATACAGAAACCTTTGCACCAGTGGCCAGGTTAGAATCTATTCGCTTATTGATTTCTTTTGCCACTCGACATAACATCACTCTATATCAGATGGATGTTAAGAGTGCCTTCTTAAATGGGTATATAGAAGAGGAAGTATATGTCCACCAACCTCCTGGTTTTGAAGACTCTAAGTCTCTAGAACATGTTTTAAAATTAAAGAAATCATTGTATGGTTTGAAGCAAGCTCCTAGAGCTTGGTATGAAAGATTAAGTTCTTTCCTTTTGAACAATGGTTTCACTAGAGGACAAGTGGATACTACTCTCTTTTGTAAAACCTTTAAGAAAGATATTTTAATTTGTCAAATTTATGTTGATGATATTATCTTTGGAACCTCTAATGCTACACTTGGAAAGGAGTTTGCTAAGTCTATGCAGGTTGAGTTCGAGATGAGCATGATGGGAAAACTCAAGTACTTTCTTGGGATTCAAGTCAACCAAACTTATGATGGAACATATGTTCATCAAACCAAGTACGTGAAAGAACTTCTGAAGAAGTTTAATCTTTCTGAAAGCAAAGAAGCCAAAACTCCTATGCATCCAACATGTGTCCTAGGTAAGGATGAGGTAAGTAAGAAGGTTGATCAGAAGCTTTACAGAGGTATGATTTGATCTCTTTTATATTTTACTGCTTCTAGGCCTGACATTTTATTCAGTGTATGTCTGTGTGCAAGATTCCAATCAGATCCTAGAGAATCTCACTTAACAACTGTTAAGAGAATTCTGAGGTATCTGAAAGGTACTACTAATGTTGGTTTAGTAGGATTCTGTGATGCTGATTACGCGGGAGATAGAGTTTAAAGGAAAAGTACTTCTGGAAGTTGTCAATTTCTTGGAAGTCACCGGATCTCCTGGTACAGCAAGAAGCAAGCTACCATTGCCCTCTCCACAACAGAAGCAAAATATGTTGTTGTTGCTGGGTGTAGTACACAGATGCTCTGGATGAAGAGTCAGCTAGAAGATTATCAGATATATGAGAGTAACATTCCTATCTTCAGTGATAATACTTCTGCTATCTGTTTATCTAAGAATCCAATCTTACATTCCATAGCTAAACATATTGAGATTAAACATCATTTCATTAGGGACTATGTTCAGAAGGGTGTTCTTTCTTTAAATTTTATGGATACAGACCATCAATGGGCTGATATCTTTACAAAACCCCTTGCTGAAGATAGGTTTAAGTTCATTCTGAAGAATATCAGTATGGATTTATGCCCAGAATGAGAAGATGAGAAGTTCTGACATATGGATTAGTTCTGAAATGTTTTTGTCTTATCTTCTTATAAGAATTTATGATGTTGATCAATTAGAAGTTCTGATTTGGTTATTACTAACGTTTCATTATCTAAGTTGATTCAGAATTTCTTTTAAAGCAAAACAGTTGTCACAGCTATTCTAGAAGTTGAACACGTGTTCACTCTATTTGGACAAGCATGCGTGCAGCTGATGAGACGCCGCCCTAGGTAACTGTGCAAATAATTTCAAATATTACGTTATCTCTCCTAACGTCACTTTTCTTTAAATGCATTTGTCTTTTGATCTTTCTGTATCCCTGTTCATTCAAACACATATTGCATTTCTTTTTCAAATCCGTCTCTATATAAACACATCTCCATAAAATTTCATCACTTTACATTCTCTTTCTTCATTCATTGTCTCTTTCGTTCATCTCTCTCTTTTGTGTTTTTGCATAAACCCTAGTTTCTAAACCGAATCTTAGAGCGCATTCGTGATTTCATCCTCAAGTTTTCAACATAAAATGTCTTCGGCACATCTTGTTCAACAAAAATATGCTTATCTTCCATTGAAGACTTGTTCTATTCCTTATGATGAACTGGAAGTTCTCTGCGAAACTATGGTGGATTTTGAAAATTTGTTGGAACATGATTTCAAAACCAAGGCTGCAATGCTGGTACAAGGTTGGTCAAACTACTTTGAAAGAATGATTGGACCAGTTTATCCTCTCTTGGTTAAGGATTTCTGGGCTCATGCAACAGTTACTCCAACTGTTATCATCTCATTCGTATTAGGGCATGAAGTTGTTGTGATTGAGAAGATGATAAGGAAGCTGTATGGTCTTGATGACACAGATGGAATCTCAGGTGCTCTTCCTGGAAGAGTTGATTGGGTAAAAGTTGATAGAGAATTGTTTGCCTCTGGATCTGCATCTCATCTCACTAGCTCCTTGAAGCCTTCTTATAGAGTTTAGGCTGAGATTATCCTGGGATCTCTCTATCATAGAAAGCTTTCTCTGGATGCTACGTATGTAAATCAGGATCAGAAGTATGTACTTTTCTGCATTGGAAAAGGCATGAAAGTTAATCTCTCACACATTCTCTTTCAACATTTGAAGACAAATATTGAAGAATCAAGAGATGAAGAACATAAGAAGAATCCAAATTTCAAGAAGACTTCTATCCCTCTTGCCAGAATGATTTCAGACATTCTGATAGAAAGTGAATTGATGGATGTTCTGAGAGCTGTTGGTTCACCAAAGTTCTTAACTGTCATTCAAGGACATATTCTAAATGCTCTTGATTTACAAAGAATGAAGCTGATTGAAAAGGCAACTTCTATTCCAAGAATATTTCCCAATATTCTGACTAGAAGAACTCCTGTTGTAAGTTTCTCTCACATGTTCAAAGAAGAGCTCGACAAGTCTGTTAAGCTCTATTTGAAGTCATGTGTCAAGGCTCAAACTTCTGTTGATCCTGCGTGGATTCGAGGAAGAACTCTTCCATCTTTGGATGAGTTGATAAAGAAAGACAAGAAGAAGAAAGAAAATAAATTGAAGAGAAAAGCCTTAGAAGCAGGACCTGATGCTAAGAAGAAGAAGAAGAACCCTCTTGATTTTCTCAAAGTACAATCTGATGAATACCTTGAAAAGCGTATTCAAAAGCTTTTCGTGCAAATAATCCCGCCTGTTCCTCTCAGAAAAAGCCTCCTCCTTCTGAACCTCATAAGTCTTTCACCATTCCCAACAGTTACCAACCACCTCTTTCTTCACATATTCTGAACCCTGAACCACTAAATGCCATTTCCCCAACACCTTCTGAAAATTCATCTTCATCCACCTTCACCACAGATTCTCCACCTTCTTTAACCCCTGCTTTGTTCTCAAGAAATCCAAACCCTATTGTCTTCTGTACCCTGATTATCGTTTCACCTTTAATCCTCCTGAACCCTCTCTTGATATATGCTTTGACCTATTCAAGCTTAAGTTCAGAACAAGGATGGAAACTTTGAGAGCTCCTCATGACTCCAAGTTGGATCATGTTTCTATTCGAAGCTTATAGACAATCTTTAAGAAGGACTTTCAGTTTGATGCTGTGAACATCCAGAAAAGGTGTGTGGCTGAGGCATCTGGTTCTCCTGGTTGTTTCTTAGAAGTTGATGATGGTAGGTATTATCATCCAATCAGAAATTGGAGATCCCTTGAAGAAAAAGAGTTTGTCAATGAACTTGAGGAAGTACAGCCTCTTGCTATGGTTGTTTAGAAGCCTCGGTTTTGTGTTTTGATTAGAGACTTTCAGTCTTTATTCAACTAGCTAAGGGAGAATCCCTCAGAGAAAGCACCATATATGGTATATCCTGCTGTTGAATATCCATCATAAATTGCTGCTCCTACTCCTCCAAGGAATCTGGCTGAGATCCTTCAGGCTCTTGAAAATTATGATTCTGATATCCCTGCTCCAGAATATGCTGAAGATGCTTCTATGTCAGAAACTGATGCTGAGAATCAAGTTGCTGAGAATCATCCTGCTGAGAAACTTATCGTTCAGGAAAATCAAGATGATGTTCTCATGATTGATGTTGTTGTTGAGAATGCTACTCCTTTAAATGATAGTTGTGAAGCTTCTTCTGCTGAACCTTCTGTTCTGGTGAACACTGTGAAGGCTCTTCAACAGAACCAAACTGATCTTGCTTCTCGTCTGGATAAGCATGAGGAAACTCACGAGGAATTCAGATCCTTTATGAAGAAGCAGACTGAAAGCACTTCGGAGATTCAAAACCTTCTGGCCAAAATAGTTTCTAAGCTAGGCTAGTCGTAATATGTCTTGGTCTTAGATGTTTTCTTGTTTCTTGCATCTGGTTCTTGCATCTGCCTTCTATCCTTTTGTATCTTTTGATATTTTATTGAATCAATGAAATATTATCCTCTTCACTCATATTGTTTTTCATCTGAATCTTTTAAATGCTTTTTGATGTTATGACAAAAAGGGGGGAGAAACATGATAATTGATTTGGTTTACTATATCAATTCTTGGGATTAAGTCTCAACATTCCTAACATTATTTGCAAGTTCTATGTCTTTGAGAATTTTTGCAGGATTGAAGATATTCTGAAAAAGCTCAACATGAGAAGCAAAAAGATGGGAAAAGCAATTTTATAAAGACGCATGTCTTGGAAAGTTGAAGCAAGCTGAGTGTTGTAAAACTTCAAGATCAGAAGCAAGAAGGAAGAATGTTCTGATATTCTCGTGGCAGAATATGCTCTATACATTCTCTTCTCTCATATGTTCTGATACATATTCTTTTTAAGAACCTACCAGAGTTTGCTCTGATACATGTTCTTTCTTAAATGAATGTTCTGATTCATTCATGCTCTGACTTTTGTTGTCTAGTTTGTTCTGAAAAATTTCAGGATGTAAAGATGCTTTGATGATGCTCTAATACATTCAAGAATTTTCTGATACAATCAAGTATGATATGATTCAAGAAGAAATTCCAAACTCTGAAGCTGTCCTATGGAAGCAAGAAGTAGAAGCTCTGAATATTCTGAAGTTCTAGGCAAATGTGAACGTCTCGACTGAAATGGAAAATACTCAGGGAAGTCTTTTATTTATAAATTCTTCTAGTATTTATTTCAGGGGGAGATTGTTAATCTCAGGGGGAGACATATTCACACATTCTGATTATATGCGTATGCTATAACTGTGTAATTGTCTTTGGTCATCTGATTTTCCGATTGCAAATTCATATCAATTATATATGTTTTTGTCATCATCAAAAAGGGGGAGATTGTTAGAACAAGATTTGTTCTGATCAATATTCTTAGTTTTGATGATAACAATGTATATGAATTTTGTATAAGACAATGTGGTACTCTAATCCCATGCATTTTCCATTTCAGGAAATATATAAAGAGTATGCACAAATCAGCGCAAGAAGCACTGACTCAGAAGGTTCAAGTATGCAACATTAGAGCATGCTCTCGCAAGACATCAGAAGATGGTCAAGCAGAATCAGAACATGGTCTATGAAGCATCAGAAGAACTTGAGTTCAGAAGCAGAAGCACTGAAGTTCTTATGGTATCACGCTAGAAGCACTTCAAAGTCAGAAGACAAGAAGATGCTCTGCACCAAGCTAAATGACTCTGATATTCAAACGTTGTATCTACAAAGATCAGATCAGAAGCAAGTACAAGATGACAGGCTACGCTGACTGACAAAAGGAACGTTAGAAGCTATTAAAGGCAAAGTCAGTTAAAGCATGAAAAGCAATGCTCGAGGTAGTTGACAAAAGAGTGAAACATTAAATGCAACGCTGTACGGAACATGTAACGCATTAAATTCTCCCAACGGTCATCTTCTCATGACGCCTATAAATAGAAGTTCTGATGAGAAGCTGAACACACAACTCTTACGCAAAAATACAGAAATGTTGTCAATTTGAAAAGCTCTCAAACTTCATCTTCAACCTCACTTCATTTGTAATATCTTAGTGGGAATTAAGCTTAGAACTTAAGAGAAATATCACATTTGTGATTATAGCTTATTAAGAAGCATTTCTATACTCTTGTAAGAATTTATTTTACATTGATTTGTAAAAGGTTCCTAGAGTGATCAAGTTGTGATCAGTAGACTCTAGAAGACTTAGAAGTTTCTTAGTGTTGATTTCCTAGAGTGATCAAGGTGTGATCAGAATACTCTAGAAGACTTAGAAGGTATCTAAGTGGAAAACCATTGTAATCAAGGTTGATTAGTAGATTAAATCCTTAGTTGAGGTAAATCACTCTAAGGGGGTGGACTGGAGTAGTTTCGTTAACAACGAACCAGGATAAAAATCATTATGCAATTGTTTTTATCTTAAGAGTTTTTAAAGTCACACTTATTCAAACCCCCAATTTCTAGGTGTTTTACTATCCTTCACAAACGCGTCCCCACACGTGTGTGCACGTACTGTCATGGGCCTTTTGGTCTGAAAAGCCCAGAGACGCTGGAATAAAAGGAGAAAAACGCGTTGGGACAAAGGATGAACAGTTTTGGGTGCGAAAATACATTGGAAAAGCTGGACAATTCATATTCTAAGTAAGGAGTGAAGAATTCTATGAGCTTTAGCCATTGAAGATCCTATCTCCTTAATTGATCTGTAATGTCCACAATTCAAACTATGTTTTCTGTTTTTATTATGAGCAGCTAAACCCCCCATTGCTAGGGGGTGCCCCCGATTTTCATCTGTAATGAATAAATTTATATTTTTGCAATGATAATTTGGTTTGTTCTATAATGATTTGTTCTATTATTGTCTTATTGCTTTTTCTGTCGGACAAACAAAAATTGGTTTTGTATGATACAATTAAGCCGGACAAGCTGTTGTTCATTATCTGTCTAAGAACATATTTTAGTAGATATTACCTAGGACTAGGAATACCCTTTAATAATCAGAATATTCTTGATATTGGAAAGCTTAATGTCAGCCGTGATTTCTATAGACATAGTGATTAGGTTGAGGGATTAAAGAATTATTACCTGAGGACTTGGGAATAATTAACCTTAAGAACTGATAGTCAATTGGGCAAACCATTGTTGCAAGATATAGTTATATTTGTTGCATGATCAAATCATTTACCATCCCTAGCATCATACTCATCTCTATTCATCGTTCTATTATTCTGTATATTTACTTTATTTGCAAAACCAACCTAAACCCCTTTTGAACTTTTGTTTAATTGAAATACTGATAAAACTCTGTATCGTCAAGTAGTCCTTGAGATTTGACATTCGGGGAATTTTCCTTTATTACTACAGAGGCAAAATAGTACACTTGTTATTTTACCGATCAACTATGCTGAAGAATAAATGGATGATGATACAGGGTTTTTAATCCTCTGATGATGCTGAATGAAATGGTATTGAGTTTTAACACAAAGAGTACATGAATTAAAGAGGTGAATTTCAAAAACTTACCTCTGAAACTGAAGGTCGTGGTGAGGGTGGAGAGCTTCTGGCTATGGATGAATGATTGCAAAATAGGACCTTGTTGATGCTATCTGGGAACTTGGATTGCTTTGAAAACCTCTGAATTAATCTACTCGATTTCTCTTGCTTGAGCTTCAAGTAGAAATGGGAGATGGTGATTCTGCACTTACAGATGAGCTGCGACCATCTGGATAGCTTCACTACACCCTAAGGAATGTGTCTGAATGCTTTGACTTGTTTGACACCCTCTGAATTGTTCTACAGGCCTCCAGCTGACTTTGCTCCAAATTGAAAGTGAAGATGATGTTCTTGCACTTATAGAAGTGTTCCAGGTGCTTGGATCACTTCTAATGGACCTCCTTGAGATGTTTGAATACTTAGTTTCAAAGGAAAAGCTCTGGTTTGAAGAATCTGAGTCTTCTTGCCAAAGAACCTTTGAAAAACCTAAGTGTGAGAGGGAGAAGGAGAAAGAAAGAATTGGAGTTGCTTTGGTGTGTCTAATACTGAGGAGGGCACTTGTATTTATAGGCAAAGATATCTGTACAGATTGAAGAGAGTGAGCTTGCTTAGTGAGGTAGTTTTAGTTTCTTGGACATGAAGAAATTCAAAGAATATCCCAAGTGCAATGATGAGTTCTTTGATACCACTCCCTAGCCATCGGTTTTGCTTTATCTTAAGGGAAAATTCTGATGCAGAAATGAGCTCAAATTGGTTGGGAAGAGATTCCTTTGGTGATTCACCACTTGGCCATAAATTTCCCAAAAGTAATCATTACATTATCACATGTTCTTGTTTTTGGGAATATTCTTCAATCCTTATGCAATGATGAAAATGAATGCATGGAATCTCTACTGATGTATTATGTGTTATGTAACATCAATTGGTAGAGGCATTTGCACAATTTTGGCAAAAACTAAAGTTGATCATGTCTTGAAATTTCACTCCATGGGCCGAAATTTGAACTAGCATAACTCTTAGCTCAATGAATTTGGAGAAGGTTGAGCATAATTTTGAAAGCCCTTAACATGTACTTCAATTCATTAGTTTGGAGTTTCTTCAAAATAATTTGGGAAATTTGTGTGAAATGGGCTTGAAGTTTGAAGAAAACTAGGTTTAAAACACATAAAATGATTGATCTCGTTTTGACCTAGTTTGAAGTGTTTATGACCTATAACTTTCAACACTCATATCTCTCAAATCATTGATCTTTTGAAAAAGTTCCATTGTGAAAAGTTGTTTTATTTTGCAAGATCTATAGCTTTCATGTTGGAAGTTTTTTTAGTTGTGTAGGTGAAATTTTGAGATCCATGAACTAGGTCAAAACACACCAGTTTGACTTTTTGTTGACTTTTTGATCCTTGATGGATTATCTTGATTTTCTTTGGCCAAATGACTTTAATAATCATATATTGATAATATTGATCCTTAAAAATCATGGTTTGATCCAAAACCCTAAAAGTCAAAGGTGATCTTGTACAATTGACTTTTTCCATATGAAGTGAATTCTTGGACTTTTGTGATGAATCAAGTCATCCTCCTTAAATTAATGATAATAATGGAACATATTTAGGTAATAGAAGTTCTTGAACCATGTTTTGAGTTGTGGAGCCATGTCCTGATTAAAAGTCAACTATCCAGATGAATTAGGTCAAAAACCCTAATTTGTAGGTCAGATGAAATTGATGACTGTGGATCATGAATTGAAGTACAATCCCATTGGATATTGTCATAGGGATCATTTGGAGATGATTGAGCCCTTTGAGTGATGCCCTGGAGCTTTTTAGGGTTTCCCAGATGTGGGCTCTGATTTTAGTTCTTGATAAGTTCAAAACCCCAGATGTGGGCAAGAAGTCTTTCAATTGGATGTGTGGGCCATCGAAGGTTCATCGAGAATTATCGTTCGCGACATGACTGTCCCTACCATAAAGGGGGTAGGTAGTCTCAAGGAAGGACATAATAGTCATTAAGGCAGCAGTAAGGATACCTTAGCATTCGAAGAGACTATCACCATTTTATTGAGGGACGAGATCATATTTATCGTAGGCAACTCGAAGGGACTATGATCTTTTATCGGAGGGACATGGTGATTTTGAATCGAAGGCAGCAAGCTAAGGTATCCCTTTATCCGAGGGACTTGACTATTTTTGATCGAGAAGGCAGCATAAGAGCGGTTACCTTAAAGTTGTGTGTGTGGAAATCATGTGATAGTATTCAGATATTTATCTTTGAATTTAACGTTAGCTACATTCGATTAATTATCTTGCACTCCCTACTTACTAACCACGCAGTTAATATCGTGCAGAAAAAATAAAATGCGGAAACGTAAATGTCCTACGCTATTACAATAAACACCTGTGGGCGAGAAAATTAAAGGCAGAAAAATAAACCTAATTACTATTACAATAAAACCCTTGGAGGGTAACAGAAAATAAAAGGCAGAAAGAAAGGTAGAAAACCTTTTGTACATGGCTTTGGGGCAGATACATTATAAACCAAGAATTATAGAATAATAAGGCAAAAGACAAATAAAAGGCTTTGATAAAATAAATAAAAATAGAAAAGGTTTTTTTTTTAAAATAAGGCAAAAGGTTTTCTGAAAAAGATTCAGGGTAAACCCTGATTTTTAAGAATGAGATTTTATGAGAAAAATGACACGTTAGTTAATGGACGATACCTACCTAAAAATACCTAAGGCTACTAAGGTTTCTAAGTTAATCGAGGTTAACAAACCTAAAAATTAATTATTGGTTTTTAACCTAATTAATTTTAAAATTTGCTAATCCTGATTAAATTATTTTTATAACCCTAATTTATTTATCCTAAGTTAATTCTAATTACTGAAATTAATTAACTAAATCTAAGTTCATTTAAAATTTAACCTAAATTAATTACTGAATATTAAAACTAAAAAAAACTAAATTAAACTAATAGTAAAATGTTTTATAAAAGGCAAAGACGTTAAATTTAAAAAAAGGTTACTAGTAAATTAAAAAAAAGTTTTTTTTAAAAGAAGATAAGATTCAAAAAATGATCAAATGTTAAATGCGCGCCCAACAACCCTTCTTCTTCCTTCAGACTCTGGTTTCCTGCTATGATTCAGACTTGATTTTGCTACAAAACACATCCATGGTCAATTCCTGCAAAACCAAAACTCATAACACATAGCGAATAAATCCCAAAACTCATAGAAGCTGTGATCTCCATAGGGATCTTAGGAGGGTCCCTCAGAGTAATCAATTCGATCTTCAACATATGTTGTAATGCTTGAGCCAACGACTTATTGATCTTGGTGAGTTGACGCTTAGGTATGTTTGGCTTTCGTCGTTGTTGTAGTGTCGGTGTAAAGATCAGAACTGCCGCAACAGATTGGTTGTGTTTATTATGACCTTTCTGATTGTGCACCACATTAGTCCTATGAGGCTCCTCAGGTGAATTGAAATCAATGATCTTGTCATCAAGTAAGTCTTGAATCATATGCTTCAACGGTCTACAATCTTCTATATCACGACCAGGACTGTTTGAATGGTAAGCACATCTTGCATGATGCTTGTGCCCGGGAGCCGGATTTGCTAGAGTTGAGTATGAAGGAAGTAGGGTTATCATGTGCTGATAGAGCAATTGTTGCAGAACTGGAGACAATGACATGTGCAATGGAGTAAACTTTGCTGCATCTACTGATCCTCTTCTTTATGGGTTAACAAGGTTTTTCAATTCTTCTTGCCCCTTGGCCAAGTTTAGAATCAAAACTTGGGATCAAATATTCTGAGCCTAAAGATTATTGAATGATTGCTCGAGATCCATTTGAGCTGAAATAAACAGCGAGAGAGAATGTGAAGCCTATTGCAGAAACTTGTTATGCAATGTAGATGCAATGTTTTCAGGGATCTTTAGGGAATTTAGTTTGCGACATTAGGAAATGATTGGTCACCGCTTCGTCTGAAGAATCTTGGTCTTTGTCTTTCAATGTCCTTCTTTGAGAATCAAGCACACCATATCGAGTGGGTCATCGCCTCTAATTTGGGATACCTGTACTTCTGTACTTGAAGGTATATGGCTAGAGGAAAATAAATCCTCCTGCCCCTTGATAGGTATTGTGCCTCTGAATTGGAAGATAAATGGCCAGAGGAAAATAAATCCCCTTGCCCCTTGATAGGAATTCAGTCCTTGATAAGAGAACCTGAAATTGTGCGTCCTAAATCCCTAAGATCCTTGAAAGGGTTTGTTAACATGCTATGTGTTGATGTCATGATGTCATGCAGATGTAATGTAATAAGAAAAGCATAAGGTAATAAGGACGAGTGAGTCCCACAAGATGACCTGCAAGGAAATAGAAGGGTTAGTAGCACACACAAGCAAGTCACATAAATGTCCTTAGGTTTAAAGGCATGCATGGGGTCTGACCAGGTAACTACCCTTCCCAAAGGTACTTCTATGGATAAAGAGATTTCGATAACAGGTTTCTACCAGTTACTCAGAATTGTCAGCCCCTCTAAAGCACCCTCGGACATGATGCATTCGCATCATGCAATGATACTTTAAGAGAGAACCTATCTGAGTTGTAGTATCGGGTAGCGACTAGGCCCTCAACATTTGTCAAGGGTAGCCCCCCACTATGTTCTAAAGGCCAACATGGGTTAAAGGGTAACTAAAGGTCCTTAAGCTCCGGCGCACCCAAAGTTACATACATAGACCTCCCTCATTTGAGAAAGGTGTGCATATATCTATGGAGTCCTAACTCAAGTGTGAACATCATATTGACTCATCTCCCACATATGTGAAAGAGGTCGCCATGACTATGCCACTCCTATCTTAAGTGTACTTGAATCCGGGTATAGGATTCGTCCTTCATTTAATTCCTGAAACAGCCCTGAAAAAATAAAGCAAGCAAAAGAAACATTAAGTGACCCTAAACTTTAAGGTAACCCCTCTTTTATTTGAAAGCATCCCCAGCAGAGTTGATCGGAAAAATAGCAAGTGTACTATTTTCACCGGTGTAGTTAAAATGGGTTTTACCCCAAGTATCGATCACGAGGATTGCGTAGGAAACACAAGTTATTTAAGTCAATTAAACAAAAGAGCAAATAGGTGTTTTGTTATAATGCAATAAGTAAATTTAAATAAAAGAAATAATAAAAATAAGCTGAAATTAAAGTTTGACTTTTTAGATGTAATTTGAGGTAATGCCAGGGTAGGTGTTTGATCTTCCTTATAATGACTCTGTAAAAAGATCTCTTCAACAAGTTCATAGAATGCAACTATTTGTTCTTAAGGGTGTTTCCCTAAGTCCGTAGTGGAAAACCTTTTGGTTTGCAATCCTATTGCCTAAGTCCTTAGAAACAAAGGTTTGCAAACCAAAGATGTAAATAATCAAGAATGTTCAAATAACCTTTCGGTATCCCTAGTCCTAGGTGATAACTACTAGATCAAATTGTTTAAAAACCTTAACAACCGTAGTCCTACAAATTGTTAACCGTAGATCAATCTTTGTTTTTCCGACAAAGAGGGCATTAAAACATTAAACAATCAAATTGCATAAAACTAATACTTGATTAAAGAAATACGGAATTCAAAAGTCATTACAATTCAAATCAGGGACACCCCCTGGCATTGGGGGGTTTAGCCTCTCATAATATTCAAGAAACCAAAATCAGAAAGTTTAGACATTTACAAAAGATTAGGAGAACTCTGATCTTCAATGGTTTCCACCGTTGAATCTCTTCGTCTTCCACAACCTTGATAACGCTATCTTGCTCTCTTCTGGAATTCTTTCGTACGATCCAAAAGTCTCTTCCCCTTGTCTCTCAAGCCTCTTTTAATCCCTCTAGGTTTTCAGATTTCAGCCACAATGCCCAAACTGCCCCCGGACTTTAAAAATTGGAAAAACCACAAATTTAGAAATCCTGCCCGCACCGCTGACACGGCCGTGTCCCTTGACACGGGCAGACCGTGTCCGCTTCTGGTCTGAGAGATAAATTCTTCTTGAGGCCTGACACGGCCGTGTCAGGTGGCACGGTCAGACCGTGTCCGCCTCTGCCCATATGCTTTTTCCTTGCTTTTTGCTTCTTTCTTCACATCTTTTGGCCACGCGATCTTCCATCATTCTGAAGCTAACCTGAAACCATTACCAAACGAGATCAAAAGCACCTAATTGACAATGAAAACGACATAAAAATACATTGCTCATAGAATAACTAGAATTAGATGAATTAAAGAAAAACACTTAAAAACAACCACAAAGTGTTACCAAGTATGGCGATCTTATGCCGAATGTATGACGAAATTAAGTAGAAATGGTGACCGATCACAACCCCAAACTTATCTCATTGCTTGTCCTCAAGTGATGCAAGAGATCAAACAGAGGTCACCTTAAAGTTTTCTTTTCCACAACATAGTCGATGTCTTTCGCAACTTACTTCTCTTTCTTGATTAAGCGCTCGGGCTTATCGAACCTTGTTGTCCATCACACTTCACAACAGAGTGTATTTCACCTGCAAACTTTTCACACTTCTCACATTGTCTCTCAGGGTTAGAGTGTTTTTCGCTCAACATCACGATATGCAATATCAACCCTTGACTTTGCATGCATCCTACTTTCACTACACAAAGAGAATTCACACACTTTTGAGGACTTTTTAGGTTGTAACGGGGCTGAGGTGAAAGGAAGGATAAACAAGAGATTGATATGCAAATGGTTTATGAACTAGCACTTATGTTATTTTTCTTGTCTTTTTGTTCGATTTTGTGTGAGGGGGTTTCTTCTTAGACTCTCCTTTTTACGTAATTACCGGGTAATCAACATCGTTCGAGTCTTTCAAATCTTTTTAGGCAAGTGTTTTAAACTATTTTTTCTCTTTTTTTCTTGTGCTTTACACACTTTTCTCTAATTTTTTTTTTCATATCACACTTGCCCTTTTTTTTCTTAAGCACTATCCCAAACTTACAATTTCACACAGATTCAAAAGAAACAATAATTACACAAGTGCCAAACAAAGATGATAGAATTATGGTTAAGGATGACATGTGTGGGTTTAACAAACAAGGGGGAATGGCTCAACGGGTTTAACGAGGGATAAAACAAAAATAAATGAAGGACAGAAAGGCTCTGGGGAGAACAAACAAGTGCCTCAGTGTGTGATTTCATAATTGTACTGTGTCGGTAGGACAAACGCAAAATTAGAGAGATAAAGTCATACCTGATTTCACTCTCATGATGATCTTTACATGTGTTTGGCATTTTATGTTCCTCACCATGTAGGCTAAGTTTGCAGCTTCAACACACCCTTTATGTCATGTGACTTTCCTTTCCGGCTCGATTTCACCACTTACCTTCTCAGTCCTGTTCTTCAAGTTGCGTCCGACACTTTCGGCTATGTCCACTTCCAAAGTACCTCGAGAGATTAAGTTCAGGTTGCACCTTTCATCCACTAACTACCAATCATCATTCATTTGGCATCCATCACTCAATCTATAACACAATGTCAACACAACACACAAACAAAAACAAAAATGGAAAACAACTAAAAGCAAATGCAAAGAACCCCTCCCACACTTGAACTAAACATTGTCCTCAATGTTTTAGAACCAGCCTCAGAGAGGTTGCTTACAGAGGTATTGCATTCCAATGATCACTTCCTAGATTCCACTGGAGATGCTCTCTTTTATTTCCTGAAAATAAGACAAACAACCTGAAAGATTTATTATTAAAACCGTGGGTTGCCTCCCACGAAGCGCTTCGTTTAACGTCGCATGGCTCGACGGTCCATTACCCTCTTTTATGGAGGGTATTTCCTTTTCCAAACCTTTTTGCTTGCCACTTCCGCAACCGCGAACTCATGAAGATGAAAAGCCTGGATAACTTTTCTCTTCAATTTGCTTCCCACATTTTTCTCGATTTCCTTAGCTTTCTTAGGACTTTTGGCGGCTACATAAGTTGGTTCCAACAGAGAGGCTATGCTTGAAACTTTTTCTTGGAGATTTTTAAGATTTTTGTCTTCTTGTTCACCTTCCGTCATACCAGTTGAAGTTTTCTCATTCACATCTGACCTATTTTTCCTGACTCCTAACATCTTCAAGGTTACTTCTTCATCAAATGATTTCAGCGTTAGCGTCCCTTTTTCAATGTCAAAATTACAGCGGCCTGTCGACAAAAAGGGTCTCCCAAGAAGGATAGGAGTTTCTTCATCTTCCGGAATGTCCATGATGTGGAAGTCAACAGGGAAAACAAACTTATCAACTTCCACTAGTACATCTTCAGCTACCCCATAGGATTTCTTAACGGTGTGATCGGCGAACCTTAACTGTGTCTTACTTTCATTAATCTTTTCTAATTCAAGCTTTTTGAAAATGGATAAAGGCATTAAACTTACACTAGAACCAGAATCGAGGAGTACCTTTTTAAATGCTATATTCTTGATAGCGCATGGTATCGCCACCGGCCCAGGGTCTTTCCTCTTAATTGGGATCTTTCTTGCTGAAGAGACTATACCACACTTCTCGATTACAATTTTTGGTTCTCCTCCTAGTGATCTCTTTTTTGCCAACACCTCCTTCATAAATTTCTTATACAAAGGCATGTGCTCAAGTGCTTCAAAAAAAGTAGATTCACCTCTAACCTTTTGAACAATTTAGTGAACTTCTTAAAGTCTTTCTCTTTTGAATTCTTCTTTGTTACTCTTGAAGGGAAGGGTAGTTTAATTTCCGGTTCAGCACCTTTTTTAATTTTTTCTTCAGCTGGTTTAACCGGTGGTATCACCACTTCTGGCTCTCTTGGGTTCTCTCTTATTTCCAAATCTACCTCTATCACCATAGGGTCATCTATCTCTTCTTTTTCCTTTTCCTATTCTAACACCTTTTTACTCCTTGTTGTAACAGCATTGATCTTCTCTAGATTTTTTTGATCTTTCACAGTTTCGTTCGGAAAGTTTCCTTGTGCCTGTAGAGCGAGATGTTGTGCTATTTGACCCATTTGAACTTCAAGATTTTTGATTGAAGCCGTGGTGTTCCTGAGGTTGGCTCTTGTCTCTTCTTGAAACTGAGAGTTTTGGGTTGCCACTTTTTCAAGAGCGATCTCCCAATCTTCTTTCTTTGGTACCTGCTGTTGAAATTGTTTAGGATGATGTTGGAATTGTTGTTGATATGGAAGTTGTTGTTGTGGAGGTCTGTGTTGTTGTGATTGCGCTGGAGTTTGAAATTGGGTTGATCCTTGCTTTTGAAAGTTTCCTTGTTGGTCCTTCCATGCGAAATTAGGATGATTTTTCCAACCCGGATTATAAGTATTGGCGTATCGATTATTTTGCCTCAACATATGAATCTGTTCCACCTGTTCCTGCGTTGCCACACAATGCATAGCAAAATGTGGTCCACTACATATTTCACATACAACTGAGGCAGCTGGTTCAATTTGTGCTACCTTTTGTTCACTAAGATTCATCTTCTTCAGTCTTCTTTCTACTTCAGCTGCAATTTGGTCTTCCATTTTAACTACCTGATCAGCAAGCTTCAAATCAATTTTACCCTCCGGTTGGCTCATTGCACGGTCATATAACTCGATGTGCTCATTAGCAGCAATAGCTTCTATGATCCTCTTGATACCCGTGGCTGTTGAAAAATTAGTTGAGCCACCGGCAGCCGTATCAATAAGCTGTTTTGTCTTAATTCGGAGACCATTTACGAAAGTCTGCATTTGCTCGGTTGGGTCCATATTATGAGTAGGACATGCAACCAAACATCTCTTGAACCTTTTGTATGCATCCCCCAACGATTCCCCTTCTTTCTGCTTGAAGTTTACAATATCATATCTTTTTCGGATGAAAACTGATGCGGGGAAGTATTCGTTCAAGAAAGCGGTTTCCATCTGTTGCCATGTTGTGATGCTTCCAGCTGGAAGTGAGTAAAACCACTCTTCCGCATCTTCAGATAAGGTAAAAGGAAACATTACAAGTCTCTTAGCTTCTTCAGAATGACCTTCAATCTTTAATGACGTTGTCGTGGTGATGAATCTTTGTAGATGCTTATTTGCATCTTCATTGATTCGTCCCGCAAACGGCTTGCTCTCCAACTGTCGGATAGTTGAAGGATGAAGTTGGAAGTGTGCAACATTGACCGTTTGGTTTACAATGGTCATTCTTCCAAGCGGTGCATTGGCCCTTCCATAATCACCCAAAAGTCTCTCTGGAGGAGGTGGATCAGCTACCATAGTTTCAGGCTCAGAATCTGACTGCTCGGACTGAATAGATATTACTTATTCGTCTTCTGATTCTGAAACTACAGGGGAGTCTTCTTTCGATGCCAGTCTTTTTCGCTTGACTTCTCGGAGTCGTGCTCTCAATAGTCTTTCTGGTTCTGCGTTAAAAAGAAGTTCAGCTGAGGCCTTACCTCGCATACAAGATTAGAAATCGATTAGTAGATAAGTTAAAAAAAAATAAAATTAAAATAAGCAAATAAAAATTTCAGCAAAAAGAATTTTAATTGCAGAGCAATAAAATTTTAATTGACTAAAATAAAACTTAAATTTTGGCAATCCCTGGCAACGGCGCCAAAAACTTGATCGGAAAAATAGCAAGTGTACTATTTTCACCGGTGTAGTTATAATGGGTTTTACCCCAAGTATCGATCACGAGGATTGCGTAGGAAACACAAGTTATTTAAGTCAATTAAACAAAAGAGCAAATAGGTGTTTTGTTATAATGCAATAAGTAAATTTAAATAAAAGAAATAATAAAAATAAGCTGAAATTAAAGTTTGACTTTTTAGATATAATTTGTGGTAATGCCAGGGTAGGTGTTTGATCTTCCTTATAATGACTCTGTAAAAAGATCTCTTCAACAAGTTCATAGAATGCAACTATTTGTTCTTAAGGGTGTTTCCCTAAGTCCTTAGTGGAAAACCTTTTGGTTTGCAATCCTATTGCCTAAGTCCTTAGAAACAAAGGTTTGCAAACCAAAGATGTAAATAATCAAGAATGTTCAAATAACCTTTCGGTATCCCTAGTCCTAGGTGATAACTACTAGATCAAATTGTTTAAAAACCTTAACAACCGTAGTCCTACAAATTGTTAACCGTAGATCAATCTTTGTTTTTCCGACAAAGAAGGCATAAAAACATTAAACAATCAAATTGCATAAAACTAATACTTGATTAAAGAAATACGGAATTCAAAAGTCATTACAATTCAAATCAGGGACACCCCCCTGGAATTGGGGGGTTTAGCCTCTCATAATATTCAAGAAACCAAAATCAGAAAGTTTAGACATTTACAAAAGATTAGGAGAACTCTGATCTTCAATGGTTTCCACCGTTGAATCTCTTCGTCTTCCACAACCTTGATAACGCTATCTTGCTCTCTTCTGGAATTCTTTCGTACGATCCAAAAGTCTCTTCCCCTTGTCTCTCAAGCCTCTTTTAATCCCTCTAGGTTTTCAGATTTCAGCCACAATGCCCAAACTGCCCCCGGACTTTAAAAATTGGAAAAACCACAAATTTAGAAATCCTGCCCGCACCGCTGACACGGCCGTGTCCCTTGACACGGGCAGACCGTGTCCGCTTCTGGTCTGGGAGATAAATTCTTCTTGAGGCCTGACACGGCCGTGTCAGGTGGCACGGTCAGACCGTGTCCGCCTCTGCCCATATGCTTTTTCCTTGCTTTTTGCTTCTTTCTTCACATCTTTTGGCCACGCGATCTTCCATCAATCTGAAGCTAACCTGAAACCATTACCAAACGAGATCAAAAGCACCTAATTGACAATGAAAACGACATAAAAATACATTGCTCATAGAATAACTAGAATTAGATGAATTAAAGAAAAACACTTAAAAACAACCACAAAGTGTTACCAAGTATGGCGATCTTATGCCGAATGTATGACGAAATTAAGTAGAAATGGTGACCGATCAAGAGTCGTCAGTTCTGTAATACGGTGAACTGAATTTAAAGAAAATGTCGCGGTAAGCAAGAGTCACCACCGACTTTTATTTTATCCAATATATAGAAAGGCTAAAAGAACAAGAAAAACCTTTTAAAAGAAATTTTGAGTTCGGGGGGTAATTTATACAAAGGGAAGGTGTAAGGCACCCTTTTCATCCATGGTTTTCCATAGGCTCTTAATTGCTTAGCTCACTTGTTTGTTTGAATTGTTTGAAAAGATCTTGATTAAGGACTTTAGCTTGTAAATAAGCATAGCCTTTTTGAATTGATTTGAAAAGGAGGTGTGAAAAGCATTTTGAGTTTTGAATTGAATGTGAGCAAGCATTTAAGAACACCTACCCTAAGATTGTCTTTCTTGTTCTATAAGTCTTTCGGGCGAAAGGGTCTATCTATCCCATGAGAGGGCAGGAAGTCTTTCAATTGGATGTTGAAGGGTCATCGAGATATCGTTCGCCACAAGACTGTCCCTGCCATAAAGAGGGCAGGTAGTCTCGGGGAAGGATATAATAGACATTAAGGCAACAGTAAGGATACCTCAGCATTCGAAGGGACTATCACCATTTAATCGAGGGACGGGATCATATTTATCGTAGGCAACTCAAAGGGACTATAATCTTTTATTGGAGGGACATGGTGATTTTGAATCGAAGGCAGCAAGCTAAGGCATCCCTACACTCAAAGGGACTTGACTATTTGATCGAGAAGGCAACATAAGAGGAGTTACCCTAGTGGTGTGTGTGTGTACAACAATCACGTGATCGTATTCAAATATTTATCTTAAATTAGTGGGCTACGTTCAATTAATTATCTTGCACTCCCTATTTTACTAACCACGCAATCAATACATATAGATAATAAAATAGCAGTTATAGTATGCGAAAAATAAAATGCGGAAAGTATAAACTCCTAGTGTTGGCGCCGCAAGAGCGTACTTGTTTTCTCGTTTCGTGCCGCGTGCATATGTTACGCCACGAACTGCTTGGCAGAGAGCTAAGGATTTTTGATACGTTCAGTTCGCGCCGCGAACTAAGTTGGCGCCGTGTGCTGTTAGTGATTGGAACTTTTTTTTAAAAGTTTAAAGATGCATAACTTTTTAACCGTTGGTCTGTTTGATGTGTCGTTTTGAGCTAAACGAACCTTATAAAATAATCTATTTGAGGATGAATGATGTGATTGTGATTGAATGATGCATATACATATAAACATTCTTGATGATGATGGTAAGTATGATGAAATGAGTATTTTGATGATGTTCCTCATTAGATTTGACGATGGTATAAGTATGTTCATGTGTGTTGCATTCATTCATATTCATAGATGATGTTGTATCCATGATGATGTGTTGGATCAGCGAAGGGCATGATTCCCATTGTGTGGAATCTGTGCTGGCAGGGCCGTATCTTGATGATGTTGGATCGGTCATGGGGTATTCACATTGGATGATGTTGGTACCACATGCATAGTGTCAGTTCATACATATGCATATTTTTATAACATGATTGGATATATTCCAGTGTTGTAAATATTTATGATGTGTTGGTTGATTGTTTGTGATGGTGAAACTTGTCTGGATGTCTGTTTATGAAACAATTGGGTGAAAGATGCAAATATGATGTGTTATTGCTTTATAACCTTATAACATTTGTTAATTATAATGAGAATCACCCTTACATGTTGTCATTTTCAGATTGAGGATAGCGGTTGTTCGACTCGGTGAGGATTAGCTCATGAGTCAGTTATTTAGTTAGCATCAGGTGTCATGCTCCGATAGTTGTAACATTGGGGACGCGAAGTTTAGAGTTTATGTTTTAAAACTCTAGTTATGTTTTGATGTTTTGAAGGATAAGTTTTAAAGATGTTAAACTTAGTCCGTTTGATTTAATTTCCGCTGTGTTAACATGAAACTTTTTTAATTAATGATGATTACCTCAGTGAATGCATGACATGACTGAATGAAGTTTATTTTATTATGAATTGTGGCACCCTTATTTTTCATGTACTCTGAATGGAATTGTTTAAATTGCCGCGGGGTTAGTAAGGGGTGTTACAGTTAACTTATCATCTCCAAAACATTATATTAAAAAACAAATATTCAAAAAACGATCAAATGTTAAACGCGCGCCCAACAACCCTTCTCCTTCCTTCAGACTCTGGTTTCCTGCTACGATTCAGTCTCGATTTTACTACAAAACTCATCCATGGTCAATTCCTGCAAAACCAAAACTCATAACACACAGTGAATAAATCCCAAACAAAACCATGGTTCAATCCGAAATCGTATTGTAAACATGATAGAGGCCTTAGTTTTCACCAATTTTGCTCGTATACAAAACCCCTAATCAGAAGCTCTAAAATCTAGCCATGGTGGATTCTTAATTCCGCAGCGAAACTTAAATTAATAAATCCAGAAACACTCTAAACATTAATACGAACCAGAATATGCAAACGAAAACCATTGATAACAAGTGAATATAAGAAAACGAAACTGAGTTCGGAGGCAAAAACCTGACCTTTTGCCCGCGATTCTGTGGGCTTCGATTGAAGGTGATGATTGCAATAGCTTCAAAGACTGTGAAAGAAGCGATTGGGACCTTTTATTTAACCTGAAATTGCCTGCAAATCAATTCATGATTTTTTCTTTGTTCATGATTTTTTTGTTCTTCGCACAAGGTCTCTGCCTCCATGAAACATCGTCCCAGCTTCTAATTAGGTTTGGCGTATATATGAGGGATTTAGGTCACCAAACTTGTAGAAAATCCAACTGAATCTTAGCCTTTGATGATTGGAAAATTTGATATAAACTTTATTGGAATTAGTCATGAAATATTTCCAAATTAACTCAAATAAAGCTTATCTCTTTCCAATCTTCTTGGCCAAAAATTTGAACCAAAAATAGATTATTTTAGTGAATGGATTTGATTGGAAGTCAAAGATAAATCACATCCCTTTACATTTTTTCAAATCTTTGATTTTAACCATAATTTTAATGAATAAAATTCAATAAAAAATTAAATAATATTCATAAATTCGTGGCTTTGGATTTGGAGCTTCTATGTGACTTGGGGAACAAGATTGGATCTTAAAAACTTGGGCTCATTTGCAAAGAAATCCATTTTGAAGCCTTTTACTTCACATTTTTTCTCTTAAAATGGTCCAACTTTGACAAGGCATATCTCACTCAATTTTTAAGATATGGAGTAGTTCTAAGACTTTTTGGAAACCTCAAGATGTCCTCTACAAGCCACTTTGGAACCTTTTTTCCACTTGGAGATTTTATCTTGATGATATGGCTTCTAGAAGGACCTTTAATGTATTAGCTCATATCTCTCAAATGAAGCATTTTTGGACTTGGCTTTAGAGACAAAGTTGTAGAGAATTCAATTTTCTTCAAAATAGGCTTTGGTTGGAAAATTTCTAATGTTCCATGTGAAAGTTATGGCTGGTCAATGTTTAGTTGACTTTAGGTCGAAAAAATCCTAATTTAGAAACTTGGACATTTGTGGATTTCTGATCTTTCCTTGATGAATCATGATCAAACCTTGATCAAATGATGAATGTGACTTCAAAATGTTGATGTTGGCCAAAAATCAAGAGTTTTGACTGTAATTTAACCATAGTTGACTTTTAGGTCCAATTGGTCGACTATTGACCATTTGAGTAGTTGACTGAGCAATCATATGAATCAGAGCTTGAAACTTGGCATGAGGACCCTTTGAAGCATATGAGAGGCCATGGGATCCATTTGAGGTCTTATAACTTTATTTGGTCTTTGAGAGAGGCTAAACCCTAATTGTGGACTGATTGCTTAGGAGAGAGATATTCAGGCTCATTTCTCAGTGCTTGAGCCAAAATATTTTGAGAAATGATGGGCAAATTTTGGGGTATGACAAGGGGTCACTTTCTTATTGATTGATCCTTTGCCTGAGCTTCTTTGTTCTTGAACACCCTCGATTGAGTACTAGTTAAACAAGTGACTGTTCTAGGTACTTGTCTTGAGTTGATGAAATGCCTGGAGGTGTGGCATCTCAGGGGGGTGAAAATTAGGGTATGGCAGTGTAGCTGGAGATGGTCTGTGGCATGTTGTTCAGAAACAAAGGAGTGGAAAACATACGGTGGATCCCCGGAGAGGCAGTCAGGCGATAGCATTTAAAGCGGCGGGAGGAAATATCGGACCAAGATTTGCAGCATTAAGAAAGGAGTGGAGTAATCAAATATACAGAGGATATTCAGCATGTAAGAAAGGAAAATATTGAAGGTGTTTCTCTATATAATGAGATTGATTTGCATGGTAAGAATAAGGAAATAAATGACATGGTGACAGCTGGAGAGGGTATAATCCCGGACAAGGAGAATGAAGCATTAATTGCTTCTTTAACGGATTTAGTAGTTAATAAAACAAATGTGATGAAAAAGCAGCAAGTGGGGTCAATATTGGTGGGACACGAATGTGGGGTAGAAATGGAAATAGAAAAAGACATATGCATGCACGTGAAGGAGATAGTAAGATGGCAACCAAAGGCAAATCCAAATTTAATAAATTGTTGAATTCTCGTGGCAATAACATGGTTAAAGAAAAAGGCTGTGAATTGAAAACCAAGAGCATAGAGCGTATCTACGAGCAAGAAAAGAATGTAAATTTTCTGGAGGATCTTGACATGCAAATAAACAGGAATACATGCTTAGAGAGGAGTAGTAATGATACACAACATGAATTTCACATGGTTACAAAACATGCGGAGTACGGGGAATCTTGGAGTGGAGATAGTCAGCATTTGCAAGATGCTCATGAATTCATTACCAGTTACAAAAAGCGACCCTCGGACACAAACATACCCGCAACTGGTGAAACAAATGATCTGGGAGTGGAAGGAGATAATTTCCCTCTGGAGAATGACAAAGAGGAAGTGATCAAGATTAGTTAGAGTATTTATTCTTTACTACCTCAAATAGTTAATGAAGAATACCTACCATAATATTATTTGCTGAAATTGCAGGGGGGCTGTAGGGAAAGATTTTTATAGGAATGTTAAGCATTTTAATGATGTTTATAAATCGATGTTGGTTATAATGGAAACGAGATGCGATCCCAAGAGAGTTTGGAAAATGTTAGAAAAAATAGGTTTTGATGCTCATGTTGCTAATGTTAATGATGGCTTTGCTGGAGGTATTATAGCAGTTTGGAAAACTAACAGTATCCATGTGGATGTTTGTGATACTGAAAATTCTAGTAATACACGCTCGATGTCAAACTAGATGTTATGACATCCACAATTACACAACACAGACAATAATAATAAACAACATAAAACAATAAAGAACACACAGAGTTGTTTACCCAGTTCGGTTCAAACAACCTACTCTGGGGGCTACCAAGCCAGGGATGAAGTCCACTATTAGCAGTATCAATTCAGAGCTAAACTCCCAGTTTACAACTCCTCACTTAATCACTACCCAGTGACCCTTCTACATAGGTTCTACCTAGATATGGAATATCTCCATTCCACCCCCCCCCCCCCCCAATCACAGCAGTGATACACATACACAATAAATAATTACAGATAGAAGACACTCTTCAAAGACACACCTTGATCTGCTTAAAAGCTTCAATCAAGAGACACACACTCATGCTTAAAATCTTAGAGTGGCACAACTAAAACATAAACTAACTCCAACGCAA
Source organism: Vicia villosa (assembly GCF_029867415.1). NCBI lineage: Eukaryota > Viridiplantae > Streptophyta > Magnoliopsida > Fabales > Fabaceae > Vicia > Vicia villosa. The sequence goes on from NC_081185.1 coordinate 80,652,641, forward strand.
TCATCAAGGATAATAGCGTGGATCACAAGTAACAAAAACAGAACAAAAGTTCTTCACAATACAAAGTCACGAAAAAACTACTCCACAACAATTATCAACAGGATAATTGTTTGGATCACAAGAAACACACACACGATGGAAACACAAAGAGTTTAATAATCTTTTATGCTCAAAAACTCTGCCTCTGAAAATAGGATTTGCAATTGATATATAGTCAGCTGGCAGAAGGACTTGGGCCATGGGCCTTTCATACATATATTAGGGTTATCCATGTAAACCTAATTTCCACATCGTCAGGATGATCACATACGTTGTGAATCAATCAATTTTAGCACAAACAAACATCGCACAATATATAGTTTCCTAAAGAGTCATGAGACAAAAAAGGAAACCTCACAACTAAATGATGACAGCTACTTCTGTCAGATTCCAATGTCAAGACATCAAGCATGACATCCATTTGAAAAGTTTTACTGGATCAAACATACGATCCTGCATAATTCCACATAAATACACCAGGAATATTTTATCACAAAATACTGCCAATATAGAAACACCTTCAATCTACCCCTTTGGCAAATTTTTGGTTAAAACATTCTGTTATCATGATATCAGAGATTCTTTACAGCGGATAGCAATCACACAAATAAGAAAGATTGGAATTAAAAGCAGCTTACCAGCACATATCAGTTAACTTAAAGATTCATCCAGCTTACACAAAATAGATGTCCAAAACAAAACACAACACAAAAACAAAACACATGACCATCATTACAGCATCAACTAACCCAATATCATTTCTCCCCCTTTTCACCATAAATGTTGCCAAAGTATTCTTAAAACCACCATACACACTTGCTTCAGTCTTCAGACTCATAGCTGCTGAGTTCTACACTATTATCAATGCCATCTTCAGGACTGGCTTCTCTCTCAACCTCACTTTCTGATCCATCATTATCTTCACCCTGTTCCTCCACATCAGTATCTGCTGATTTGGCACTTTCAGTTGTTTCAAGAGAGCTGATCAATCTTTCAAGAGCCAATTTTCTGGACTCCAGCTCCTTACAGGTCTCTCGGAGCATAGAAATATTGGCAGTTTTGCTCATAATTGTGCTTTCTTTTGATGGTCCAGCAGAAGTTGTGTTAACATCAAGAACATGAGATCCTTGGAAGAGCTTATGATGAAAGATTAAAGGACTTGCTCTTTTGCACACAGAATCTTTGTCATTCAAAATATTGGGAAATTGTTTTAAGATGAGTCCACAAATAAGGGAAGGGGAGGCAACGGGACCTTTGACACTATAGCTACCAGCATGCTTTAAGGTTTGCTTAAAAATATAAGGTCCATAATCAATTTTGGACTTAGTACCAATAGCAAAGATAAATTTACCTAGGAGAGCAGAAATTGTAGACTTGTGTTGAGTTGGCACCCAGTTGGCAGCTCCAATCCTGTGAAGGACAGCATACTTCACACTTAGTTTGCTCACTGTCAGCTTTCCTTTTACAGGCCATGTCTTCACTTGACCAGCAGTATTCTCTTTGCATATTTCATTATCAGACACTTCCAGCTCTGGCTGAGCTTCATTAGACCTTTCCAAAAATTTGTTGATCACAGTGGGCGAGAAATTGATACATTTTCCTCTAACAAAAACTTTTAAGTACTCCTCAGTTTCCTTATTGCCACAGTATTCATGAAGATTCACAATGAACTCCTTCACCAGGACTTCATAACACTTAGAAAGTTGAGTCACAGTCTTCATTAGTCCAGCCTCATGAATAAGATTCATAATATCATCATACTCAAGAGCATTCTGAGCAAGTTCTCTCTCTAAGGCCAGTCTTTTCTGATAAACAAATTTCAATCTGAGTAGAGGGATAGTGAAAGGAAATGTTATCAATAGGTACTTCAGGAACACTAGCAGCCAGCTTGCTAGTAGAAACTTTCTTCTTGGGATGAATGTCACTGACATTCGCAGCAACATCAGAATCTGACTCATTCTCAGAACTGCTTATGGCCTTTATCTTCTTAGGCACCACTTTGCTCCATGCCTTCTTTGGTCCAACAGAACCAGACTTAGCTACTGCCTTCTTTTTCTGAGAGACCTCAGCTACAACTTGCTTCTCTTTCCTCCTCATTAGCCTTTTGGCTATGCTTGGATTGATGGAAGCAACCAGGTCATCATCAGAGAGATCATCAAGGTTGATTACTTTGTCAATCTGAGTTTTCTCTGGTTCTTTGTCTTCAGTTTGGCCCTTTTCAGTGTGGTTTACACATGTTTTAGTAGAAACATTGTTGGGGATCTCTTCATTGTGTTGAGCTTCTTTCGAAATTTCAAAGCTATCAATACTAACATCATTTCTTTTCTTGTCACTCACATGCATATTTTCAATCATTTCATCATTTGCTGGAACACAGGTGTCAGCGGTGTCACTAACATGCCCAATGACATTTGAATTAGGAAGCACAAGATTCTCAGGACCAAGGATTTTGGATGAAACATTCTCCTCATTTAGGATTTGGGTAACAATTTTGACAATCTCGATGTGATTAGACCTTGAGCCTTCTTTGGTTGGCTCTTCCTTAGAGGAAGGAACATATGATTTAGAATTCGGACCAGAGTTGGGATTCATAGGTCTTCTTGCAGTCTTTTTGGTCCTTGTGCATGCATTGTTCTGGGTCGTTTTGTCACGAGATTGAAAGGGGTTACCACCTGCAAAGGAGTGACTTCAAGAATCTCACTAGGGTTAATGGGAGTGTTGGAAGCGTCTTTTTCATGAGCAGAAGGAGTGGACATTTTTGACGAAGACTGAGGAATAGATTGTTGAGATATTGTGGAAGATGTTGGAGACGATATGAGTGTTTGGTTGTTTTTGTTGTCGGACGAGAGATGAGAGAAGTGTAAGTGACCAGCGAAGAGACAATGAGGGAATAGATGGAAGAGATGTACTTGGAGGAGGGAATTTAAATTTTGACCAATCATTAATTCTGAGTTATTTTCTTTGATAAAAAAATAGTTCCCTAGACACTGTAATTGCTATAACACTTCACAGGAGTAAGTACCTAATTTGTTCTTCAAGACTTCAATATGGAAAGTGCTTAGATTCTCAGGAAGGATGTCTCCACTGGGTAGCTTGGAAGTTTCATGCTTCATGATAAAAACCTTGTTAGCTACAAGGTTCCTGGGAGAGAGACATGTTGTGTTCATGTGCTTGGTTCTGATGAGTTGGGTGATCTTCTTTGACGCATTAGTACCCCTCTCATAGTAAAATGTCATGACATTCTGAGTGACATTGTATTCAGACAGTATTAGTTTTTCATCTTCAATTTTTGCAAAGAAGGTTTTGAATATCCCTTTGTCATATCCATTTCCAGCTTTTCTTTCATACCAAGTTTCGGACGTTTGATACGGTCTTCTCCCTTTTACACTATTTATTTTTCTTCCTGAAATATTTGAATTGAAACTTTGATGCCCAGTTTCATCACTTGGCTCGAGGAGATATGGTTCTGCTTTTAAGGAATTTCTCTGTTGATATATCATCCTTCTGGTAGGAACATGAGCTTTAGGACATGTGGACTTCAAGTGATCTGTCCTGCCACACTGATAGCACCTCTTATATGGAAAGTATTTGCTCCATTCTTGATGTTGCCTTTTATGTTGCATCCTTTGCTTAGGCATCATCTGTTCCACCAAGTAAGTCTGATTTCTTACTTCTTCATTCTTGTTGTGAGATTTATTCAACAACTCCTCTTTTAGAGCACTAATGTTTGACAAGGCTTATGTTTTCTTCTTGAAGGAGAGTGTAAGTACTTATATCCCCCAACATTCTTGCATATAGTCTCTCATTTCTTAGATAGTTTTCTGAGAGAATATTAGCAAGTTCTCTGGCCCTGAGATCGTTGGCAGATGTTTCTTTATCTGATACACTCAACTTTTCAGCTACATCTTTAACTGATCTTTCTTGTTGATTTTCCTCGATCTCTTCCCTGGTCATGGAGTCTTTAGAGGAGCAGTTTAAAATACTAGGTTCCCATAAGTAGCAGTTTTCTTTAGACCTAGAGCCCCACATGACTTCCATATGGTCTTCATTTGTGATAATGCATTCATTCTTGGTGAATCTGACATTGAAACCTTGGTCACACAGTTGACTGATGCTAATTAGATTCACAGTTAGTCCTTTTACCAGAAGAACATTGTTCAAATTTGGACCTTTAGGATATTCTAGAGTTCCTATCCCTTGGGTTTCTCCTTTTCCTTCATCACCAAACGTGACATGGTTAGAAGAATGAGGATTGACATCTATTAACAGATTTCTTGTACCTGACATGTGTATTGAGCAACCGCTATGAAAGTACCATTCTTCTTTTGATGATACTCGCAGAGGAGTGTGAGCCATCAAGATAGTGCCTTTAGGAACCCATTGTTGTTTCTTGACTGAGCCGCTTTGCTTGGTTTTCTTTTGAGTCAACTGATTGGGATAGCCATACAATCTAAAACAGGAAGGTCTTATGTGACCAAATCTTCCACAGTGATGACATTTCAATTGATTAAATTTTCTCCTTCCATGATTTATCCTTATGTCCTTATGATGTTGTGACATTGGTCTAGACATCCGACCTGGAATGGGAACTTCAGGTGTTGGACTTTTGAGACCTAGGATGGATTCTGATCTTCCCACAAATCCTATTCCAGACTTGTCTCCTGATCTCTGTCCAGTTTGCAGTATCTTTTCCAGAGAGTCATTTCCAGAATTTAACATTCTGGAAGATATTGACATTTGGTCCATCTTGGAGTTTAGCATGCTGATCTCATCATTGAGTGAATCTAAGGTTGCAATATGTTCTTTCTTTTTAGTCTCCAACTCCTTTATGAGCCTCTTTTGCTTCTCCACTTGCTTACATACCTCAGTACTTTTGGCATATAGCTCTTTGTAGGAGGTTGCAAGCTCATCAAAGGTTAATTCATCTTCATTGGAATCATCATCAGATTCACAAGCACTCGTTAGTGCTGTGACATATTGTGCAGTGTCCTCTTTATTCTTGTTCATAATACCAGAATTTTGTTATCCCTGGATCTCACCGAGATGTAAACAGGTAGGGTGCCTGCTTTGATACCAATTGAAAATTCTAGTAATACACGCTCGATGTTAAATTGGATGTTATGACATCCAAACTTACGCAGCATAGACAATAATAATAAACAGCATGAAACAATAAAGAACACACATAATTGTTTACCCAGTTCGGTTCAAACAACCTACTATGGGGGCAACTAAGCCAGGGATGAAGTCCACTATTAGCAGTATCAATTCAGAGCTAAACTCCTAGTTTTCAACTCCTCACTTAATCACTACCCAGTGACCCTTCTACCTAGGTTCTACCTAGATATGGAATATCTCCATTCCACTCCCCCTCAATCACAGCAGTGATACACATACACAATAAACAATTACAGATAAAAGACACTCTTCAAAGACACACCTTGATCTGCTTAAAAGCTTCAATCAAGAGACACACACTCGTGCTTAAAAGCTTAGAGTGACACAACTAAACCATAAACTAACTCCAACGCAATCATCAAGGATAATAGCGTGGATCACAAGTAAAAAAACATAACAAAAGTTCTTCGCTATACACAGTCACGAATAAACTACTCCACAATAATTATTAACATGATAATTGTTTGGATCACAAGAAACACACACACGATGGAAACACATAGAGTTTAATAATAGTTTATGCTCAAAAACTCTGCCTCTGAAAATAGGATTTGCAGTCGATATATATTCAGCTGGCAGAAGGACTTGGGCCATGGGCCTTTCAATCAATTTTAGCACAAACAAACATCACACAATATATAGTTTCCTAAAGAGTCCTGAGACAAAAAAGGAAACCTCACAACTAAAAGATGATAGCTACTTCTGTTAGATTCCAATGTCCAGACATCAAGCATGACATCCATTTGAAAAGTTTTACTGTTTCAAACATACGATCCTGCATAATTCCACATACATACACCAGGAATGTTTTATCACAAAATACTGCCAATATAGAAACACCTTCAGATACTGATGACCAGTTTCTGCACCTGAAAGCTTCAAGAAACAAGTGTAGCAACCTGCCTAAAAATTAATGTTTTAGAGTCGCCACCTATTCTACTAAGGCGAATAGGAAACCTATGCAATTGAGAGATCAGGGTAAGATACTATATTCAGGTCGAGGGAAGGTGTTAGGGACCCTCAACCCTTTCCTATGGCTTTGAATCTAAGGATAAAGGTTTATGGTTAAAATTGAGGTTTATAGCTAAGGAAGTGAATAGGGGAACAATTGAGATTTTAGGGAAGGGGACTCGCCTTGTTGCCAAGTGCCTACGTATCTCCTTAGGGAGAATCAGAGTCAACGTAGTTCGGGGACAGGATTGTACGCCTTAGAGTTGAATTGAATGTATTTGAATTTGTTTTGAAGTTGTTTTGAAATGCGAATGTTCGAAGGTATTTTTAGTTACCTTATCGTAGTTGTGAACATCGCAGTGTTGAAACACCGTAGTATCGTGGTTTAGTGTGATTTAAATGTTTTAGGCGTACAACCCTGATTTGATTTAGCACTATTAACCGCAACGATCAATAGATTCAATCGCCATAGTTAACAGATTTGAAGTTGTATCGTTACCAATTTTAATCAATTGATTTGATTATTACGGATAACGAATTATGGTATTTTTTAATAATTTTAAAGTTTAATTTATATCATTATCCCTCGCAATCGATTAATTCGATTAAAAAGAATAAGGAATTTGACATGAGGAAATTGAATAGTTAATCATCGCAACCAATGAGAGTGGTTGAAACCATTTAACCAAATAATAATTAATTATATTTTAATTAAATAAACATTTTAATTAAAATTTATTGTTGACCATAGCGATTAATTGATTTAATCGGAACGAACAACAAATTAGAACTTTTAATATAAATATCATATAATAATTTAATTATGAAAATAATCATCATTATATAAATAAATATATTAAATAAGAATTAATTAAAACATATAATTAATTAAAATTAATTTAGTTTATTATGGTTAGGATTTAGTGTGGTTGTTAGTATGGTACATGGTATAGTGACTGAACTCTGGGCGTTAGATCTGACTAATAATGATCCTAAGGTATAGATCTGAAGGTACATGGTAGAATCTGAGGCTGGAGGCACATGGGATCAGGAATTGAAATTATCTGAAAAATAATATGTGGGAGTGAGGGGTCGAACCCACGCCCTCTCCCTTGACAGCACCTTCGCTTACCATCCCAACCAAACACTAAACGCGTTAAGAGGACGCACTCATGACAATAAAAAACAGAGAGAAGAAAACACATAAAAATGCGCGCGGAGATTCAAATGGCCCAATATCCTGTTGCCACGCACTCATCTTCTCCATAGAATTTATGATAAACCTGCAACGTTTGCTACAAAATAGCTAGGATTCCCTTCGTAGCAAATTGAAACCAGGGAAATAGCGAATAGAACATGAGCATGTATAAACGTGGCGCGACCTATGCAATCCCTTCGTCCTCACCTTGCGAATCCAGCCATGCTATTATCTCGCCCTAATTTTACTCCTATTGAAAAACCCTAATTCAACCCTAGAAAGCTTGCTCGGACGTTAATGGCAAAGTGAGATTTAAACATGAAAACTCCAGTCTAATAACCCAGAAACGATCGCAACATTGAAACAAGACATAATACAAGAACAAATTCACATAAAAAACGCAGGAATTACACCGATCGATCCAAAGTTCCGAGACACATACCTTGGCGAATTGGAGGAAGTTCTGGGGTTGCTGATGTAGTGTACCAATCCAAACACGTTCAGAATCCTCTGGAGAAGCTTTTGCAATCTTCAAATCGTGTTGGAACACTTTAATTCTCCAAAACTGATCTTGAGTTTCTTGACAAATTTTTTTGTTCTTATGCTTATGCCTCTGATCAGAATTCCCAACCCCTATTCGTGTGCCTCTCTTCTCCTACATATAGATGGCTCATTTAGGTTAAAATAAATCTTTCAAAAGCCCTTTGAATCAAATCTTGAGATTTGAGAAAATTGGTTTTTTTAATCTTTTATCAAAACCTTCTATTTTGGACTAATTTTGTGTTAACTTTTTCCAATCAATCTTCCACGAAAATTATATAATAATCTCATATAAATGCTGATTGGAATTGGTTATTATGTGCCCTTCTCCCAAATATTTGATTTTTATTATAATTAAATCATTAAAAATAAAAAATCATATTAAATCAAATAAAATATTAAATTTCTTGGCATATGGTTTTGGGCATGCTAATGACTTGTGGACCAAGGTTAGAGCTTGAAAAGATAGGCCCACTTGCAAAATATTCCATTTTGAACCCCTTTGATTCACATTTTGCCTCCAAATTTTTCCCTACTTTGACCAAGCATATCTCACTCAATTTTTAAGCTATGAGGGAGTTCTAAGACTTTTTGGAAACCTCAAGAGGTCCTCTATAATCCACTTCGGAATATATTTTTCATTTGGAGCTTTTATCTACATCATATCCTCTTTGACAAAAAACTGCTTTTGAAGGATGCCTGAAAATGACCTGTAATCTTTTGCTTTGTACCTCTCAAATGAAGCATTTCTAGCCTTGGCTTGTGAGGGACAAAGTTGTAGAGAATCCAATTTCCTTCAAAATAGGATTTGAGTGGGGCATTTTTGATGTTCCATGTGAAAGTTATGCCCAGTCAAAGTTGGGTTGACTTTCTCCTAAGAAACCCTAATTTGAACCTTTGTGTATTTGTTCATCTCTGAGTTTCTATTAATGGAATCATGATCAATCTTTGATCAAATGATGGTTATACTCTTATTCACTTTATGTTGACACAAAATTGAGAGTTTTTTGATTGTGCTTTGATCATGGTTGACTTTTAGGTCAAACCAGTTGACTGTGGGTTACCTGAATCATTGAGGGAGCAAAGCTTTGGGATTGAATCTTGAACTTTGAATCATTGTACATGGAATATGGAAGGCAAATTTTGGGGTATGACAGCTGCCCCTGTTCAATCTTCTTGAACCTGAAGAGGTAGAAGATGATTGGACACTGAAATGCCCTGAAATTTGCTTGCGTAGGGAAGGAGTTCTGTGGGAGATGGGCTTATAGATGCCATCTATTTGCCTGGAAGGGTACTTGTCTAAAGCATATGCTTTCCAGACCTGGATCATTTGATTGTATCTGAGGAGAGAGGAAGTAATGTCTTACATAAGACTACCTGAAGAGGTTCTTGAATAGGGTATATCGAAGGTTGATGCGAAGAAGCTTAGGCTTTGAACAATGCTTAGGAAGAATGTCTTGGAGAAGACTAACTGAGGAGTTCTTTAAAAGAATTAGGTACGTCTTAGAAAAGATTGGATAATCTTTTTAAGAAGGCTACCTAGAAAGGCATGATATGTCTTACATAAGACTCACCTAAAAAGATATGAAACGTCTTGAACAGGACTACCTAGACAGGTTATGGTACGTCTTAAACAGGACTCACCTGGAAAGGCTCTTAGATAGGATGTGGGATATCTTAAACAAGACTTACCTAGAGAGGTTCCTATAAAGGGAACGATACGTTTTAAACAAAACTATCTAGAAAGATTCCTATAAAGGGAACGATATGTTTTAAACAAAACTACCTATAAAGGTTCCTATAAAGGGAACGAGATGTTTTAAACAAAACTACCTATAAAGGTTCCTATAAAGGGCGTGATATGTTTTAAACAAAACTACCTAGACAGGTTCCTATAAAGGTCGTGGGGTGTTTTAAACAAAACTACCTAGAAAAGGTCAGGATACGTCTTACACAAGACTGCTTCTGGATTGTCTTTGAAGAAAGACTTGGAATAAGGTATTAAAATTGTATCTGTTAAGATTGAATCGTTGATACGATCATATTTGCACTGTAATTGGATGATAACATCCTTTTGACTATGAAGTGACCTGAAAAGGCAGCGTTAGTTTTATGCAATGTCATGATGCATGTGTCATGTAATGAGATTCTCAAAATAAATGAGAATTATGCATGTATGCCGATCCCACACTGCGAGACATAAATAGTACAGGCGTGGGAAGATCAGTTACGCAACAATGCTTTTTGTTTGAATTCTTGAAAGATATGCCCCTAGTCAATAGGATCCTTGACTGTATGCATTGATTTGAACATGAAGCAGATGCTTTTCGGAGTGAGTCATGCGTTTCGGTCACGCCTGACGGCCAGTGATTCGCTGAGTACTCAGAATGAGATGATGTTGTATATAAGATTACCTGAAGAGGTCCTTGGAAAGAATGGGACATTGTCTTAAACAAGACTACGCTTTAAACAAAGCTTAAAGGGATATGTTTGTGCAGAGGGTCAAAAATGTTCCTATAGAGGATAAAGACTGTTTTAAGGAATGTGGGGTTTTAAACAAAACTTAGGAAAGACATCTTGAAGAAGATCACTCTAGAAAGGATGGTGAATCGTCTTAGAGAAGACTCTGTACTTTAAACAAAGTTTGACAAGGTTCTTGAAAGCGTAAGAGAAGTTTGAATATGTCTTAAAAGACTAACTGGAAAAGGTTAAGAGATGTCTCACAGAAGAATACCTAGAAAAGGTTCTTGGAAAGGAATATGTCTTAGAGAAGACTGTCTGCAAGGGTTTGAAAATAGAAAGGATAAGAAGGTGGGTCTTTAAAAGACTGTCTGAAAAAGGCTCCTAGAAAGGGTAAAAAGTATTTGAACACGTCTTAAAGAAGACTATATGGACAGATTGAGAAATATCCTATACAGGTTCCTGGAAAGGATGTGAGAGTGGCATTGACGCCATCGGATACTGAGTGACCTTTGCAACATGCCCCAGACAATGGGCTTGCCCCATGGGCTATTCAGCGTCTTTGAGAGATTCCAATGGATCTTGATTAGATTGCCCCATGTAAATGGGATAATGACGAGTTATGCCAAGTGTACACATTAGCCATCCCAGTCATGCGTAAGGGGTGTTTCTTCTTTTGACGAGTTTTTTAAGGCTACTTCGTCAGTCAGTAGGATTTTTAGCCATTAGCCATGCCCCATGCAACTTCTCCCTGATGTTTAAACATTTGAATCCACATAGACAAGTGTACTTTGCAATAAAATTCATAAGGTGCGAATGCATATGTCTGTCTTGAAAGTTTAAAAACATTTTTGAGTAAAACCAAGTTTTTTTTTTTTGTAAGAAAGTGATATCAACTCAAGAGTTATAGTAGACCTTAAGGAGTCGGGATACCTTTGGTAACGATATGCTTTCGAACTAACCATGCTTCAGTTAGGACTTTTAAGGGTTGTAACGTGGCCTGGTTCACGGTTTAAAGAAACAAAGGATAGAGGCTCAAAGTTTATTTGTACCCATCCCCATCTTCGTGATGTTCTCCAGTCCTACGCTCAGTTAACTATGTGTTTAAGTTCCAAAAGACTTTGGGAATTGTAATATGATGGTTCAAAAACCAAAAGTTTATTTACAAAGGCAGTCATCTTCCTTGTGAGGTTTTTTCTTTTTGTCGAGGTATGTAGTGACCTCTTTTCGACTTCGTTATCCCTAACTTTTGCCTGAACTGTTTGTTTTAAAACTACAGTCAGCGGGATGTCCCGATTTTGCCTAAGTCTCCTTAATAGGTTTCGACTTAGCAGGCCCTTGCATTGCTTTCTTTTTCTTTGCGGATATTGACTGCCGGACTTTAATGATGACGGGGAACCATCGGTGCTTATGTTTAAAGGAACAACTTGGAATAATTAAGTTAACTGAGCAGCTACCCTACCCCAGGTTATGCATGAAGGGTTTTATTTTATATGAAGGAAAATTCCTACTTCTTTAGGCTCAAAGGGGTTGACGAGGGATTAACATCCTTATATCTCCGTTATTTAGGAATTGAAACAATGCCTGTACATCGTCAACAGGGTCTGTTCAAAAGCGTAGTGTATGAAATTGTGGTATCGTTTTCGTCATTCTCCCTCTAAAGATGTACGACTTTTAACGAGAGTTGAATATCACAAACGAGAAAACCGAGTAAAAACACAGTTTTAAATATAGTGAGAACACTAGGAGTAAATCAAGACAACCGTAAGCAATGCATTAATGATTATTGTAAAGTACACAGCATATGTCGTAAGACTAATGTTTAAACAAACGGAAATAAATTGCGAATGAAAACAAAACTAATGATCTAAGAAACCCTCCTTCTAGCCACCTATGGCATTAGACTTGCGAGGATCTTCGAACTCAATGAGCCCTTCTTCAATCAAATCTTGGATCTTGTGCTTCAACAGCCCACAATCCTCTGTATCATGACCAGGACTATCTGAATGATAAGCGCACCTGGCATGATGCTTGTACCCAGGAGCGGGGTTAACTGGAGCTGAGTATGGAGGTAGCAGAGTTACCAGGTTCTGACTGAGCAAACGTTGTAAAGCTTGAGACAGTGGCATGTACAACGGGGTGAATGATCGTTTTGGCTTGGGCCTTCAGGTGCGTTGGCCACCCTGTTGCTTTTGTTGATCCCTTTGTTGTGATACTGGGGTCTGATTACCCATGATTGCCCCCACAGTGTTGGATTCCTTTTTTCCGTCATATGACTTCTTTGTGTGATAGGAACCTGAGGGTGCCCCTTGTATCTTCCCATTTTTTATTCCATCTTCAATTCTCTCACCAATGACTACCAAGTCCGAGAACCCTGAAGATATGCTTCTGACCATCTTGTCGTAGTATGGTCCTTGCAAAGTGCTCATAAATATGTCCACCAGTTCTTTGTCTATTAGGGGAGGTTGGACTCGAGAAGCCATTTTCCTCCATCTTTGGGCTTACTCCTTGAATGATTCATCCTTCTTCTGTTACATGTTTTGTAATTGCATCCGATTGGGTGCCATGTCCAAGTTGTACTTGTATTGCTTCAAGAATGTGTTAGCCAGATCATTCCAGCTTCTGATATAGGATTTCTCCAATTGCATGTACCAGTCAATAGACGCTCCGCTTAAACTCTCTTGGAAGAAGTGTATCATCAGCTTTTGATCATGAGCATAGGCAACCATTTTTCGCACATACATGCGCAAGTGATTCCTCGGACACGTGAGCCCTTTGTATTTCTCGAAGTCTGGAATCTTGAATTTGTGTGGGATAGTCAAGTCTGAGACTAAGCTCATTTTGAAGGTATCCACGTCGAAGATATCGTATCCTTCTACCACTTTTAGTCTCTCTTCTAGCGCCTTGATTTGTTCACTATCCTTGGAGTCTTCCCTAGAGTTGGGATTAGACTGTTGCGTCTGAGGTGCTTGGTCTGTGTTGTCCACCTCTTGTACTTCGTATTGTAGATCCAGGTAATCTTCGTCCTTAGGGACATTGTCAGCAGGAATGCGAACAGTGCGGGTTGTCCCTTTCGTTTGTAGAGTGGGGACAAATCCTTCTTGGGAGGTTTCTCCTTTCTCTTGGAATTGGATAGCTCTCCTAACAGAGCGGGCCTGAGGTCTGTCCTTAGCCGGGCCAAAGCCTGAAACAAATCCTAGCAGCGGGTTTTCGTCGTTAGGGATCTCATCCTGAACCAGGGTATCCCCAGACTGAACCTCTTTTGCTTTTTCTTGTTTATCCAGGAGGGCCTTCATGAATCCTAGCATCTGAGTCATACCTCCTTTAACTTCTTCCATACTAACCTTTAGTTGATCCACCTCCTCACGAAGAGCGGCTTGATTCTGTTCCAGCAAATCCATTGATCTCTTTTGCTGGAATCTTGTTTGATAAGACAGTCGGGATGTTAGGTTATCCTTCCCAATGGTCCCTTGTTCTGGAGGTAGAAGAGAAATCTTCTCTTAATGCCATGAAAATGATGTGTATGTCATGCATGATATGCATAATATCCTTTTTTTTCCTTTCTTTTTGAATAAAATATGATGCATGAATGCCCATGATGTATGATGAATGAAAAAAGGAATAATAAAAAAAATAATGATCACCACATATATATACATATTGCACATAATCACATAAGTTCATAGGTTCGACGTAGCGGCTCTTGGGAGCCAACCTTTTTATAGGGGGTTCTAGAAGGTCTCATGGGGTCGTTCGTAGCCTCTGAGACTTTTTGTCTCTTCGGATTTTAGAAAAACTCATTTTATCCATGAGGTTCGAATTTATGGGGTAGGTTCTCGGAGAGATCAGCCAAGCATCCAGTCCTGCCCTCAACAAAGTCAAGCCTCGTTTTGGACATTTCCGAATACTCAACCCACTCCGAGTGGAGTTATCAATGAGACTCGTAGGCGATTCATGTCCCCTATTGATCTCAAAGTTAACTCCCACACTTAGGGTTTAACACGACATAATATCCAGCAGTGCATATAAAAATATAACAGGCAATAAAATATAAATATATTCACATAAGCGATTAGATATAAACATATCCTAAATAATTAAATATTTTTAGATAAAAATAAATAAATAAACAAAATTTAAAAAAATAAAAATAAAAATAATTACAAACCCTAAAAAAAAGTTGCCAAACCTAAACCCTGCCAAAACCTATAGGAGCATAGTATTCACCATTATAGTTATCCCCAGCAGAGTCGCCAGCTGTAGCAACCTGCCTAAAAATTAATGTTTTAGAGTCGCCACCTATTCTACCAAGGCGAATAGGAAAACTATGCAATTGAGAGATCAGGGTAAGATACTATATTCAGGTCGAGGGAAGGTGTTAGGCACCCTCAACCCTTTCCTATGGCTTTGAATCTAAGGATAAAGGTTTATGGTTAAAATTGAGGTTTATAGCTAAGGAAGTGAATAGGGGAACAATTGAGATTTTAGGGAAGGGGACTCGCCTTGTTGCCAAGTGCCTACGTATCTCCTTAGGGAGAATCAGAGTCAACGTAGTTTGGGGACAGGATTGTACGCCTTAGAGTTGAATTGAATGTATTTGAATTTGTTTTGAAGTTGTTTTGAAATGCGAATGTTCGAAGGTATTTTGATTTACCTTATCGTAGTTGTGAACATCGCAGTGTTGAAACACCGTAGTATCGTGGTTTAGTGTGATTTAAATGTTTTAGGCGTACAACCCTGATTTGATTTAGCACTATTAACCGCAACGATCAATAGATTCAATCGCCATAGTTAACAGATTTGAAGTTGTATCGTTACCAATTTTAATCAATTGATTTGATTATTACTGATAACGAATTATGGTATTTTTTATTAATTTTAAAGTTTAATTTATATCATTACCCCTCGCAATCGACTAATTCGATTAAAAAGAATAAGGAATTTGACATGAGGAAATTGAATAGTTAATCATCGCAACCAATGAGAGTGGTTGAAACCATTTAACCAAATAATAATTAATTATATTTTAATTAAATAAACATTTTAATTAAAATTTATTGTTGACCATAGCGATTAATTGATTTAATCGGAACGAACAACAAATTAGAACTTTTAATATAAATATCATATAATAATTTAATTATGAAAATAATCATCATTATATAAATAAATATATTAAATAAGAATTAATTAAAACATATAATTAATTAAAATTAATTTAGTTTATTATGGTTAGGATTTAGTGTGGTTGTTAGTATGGTACATGGTATAGGGACTGAACTCTGGGCGTTAGATCTGGCTAATAATGATCCTAAGGTATAGATCTGAAGGTACATGGTAGAATCTGAGGCTGGAGGCACATGGGATCAGGAACTGAAATTATCTGAAAAATAATATGTGGGAGTGAGGGGTCGAACCCAC
Source organism: Vicia villosa (assembly GCF_029867415.1). Taxonomy (NCBI): domain Eukaryota; kingdom Viridiplantae; phylum Streptophyta; class Magnoliopsida; order Fabales; family Fabaceae; genus Vicia; species Vicia villosa. The sequence goes on from NC_081185.1 coordinate 80,668,428, forward strand.
GCCCTCTCCCTTGACAGCACCTTCGCTTACCATCCCAACCAAACACTAAACGTGTTAAGAGGACGCACTCATGACAATAAAAAAACAGAGAGAAGAAAACACATAAAAATGCGCGCGGAGATTCAAATGGCCCAATATCCTGTTGCCACGCACTCATCTTCTCCATAGAATTTATGATAAACCTGCAACGTTTGCTACAAAATAGCTAGGATTCCCTTCGTAGCAAATTGAAACCAGGGAAATAGCGAATAGAACATGGGCATGTATAAACGTGGCGCGACCTATGCAATCCCTTCGTCCTCACCTTGCGAATCCAGCCATGCTATTATCTCGCCCTAATTTTACTCCTATTGAAAAACCCTAATTCAACCCTAGAAAGCTTGCTCGGACGTTAGTGGCAAAGTGAGATTTAAACATGAAAACTCCAGTCTAATAACCCAGAAACGATCGCAACATTGAAACAAGACATAATACATGAACAAATTCACATAAAAAACGCACGAATTACAACGATCGATCCAAAGTTCCGAGACACATACCTTAGTGAATTGGAGGAAGTTCTGGGGTTGCTGATGTAGTGTACCAATCCAAACACGTTCAGAATCCTCTGGAGAAGCTTTTGCAATCTTCAAATCATGTTGGAACGCTTTAATTCTCCAAAACTGATCTTGAGTTTCTTGACAATTTTTTTGTTCTTATGCTTATGCCTCTGATCAGAATTCCCAACCCCTATTCGTGTGCCTCTCTTCTCCTATTTATAGATGGCTCATTTAGGTTAAAAAAAATCTTTCAAAAGCCCTTTGAATCAAATCTTGAGATTTGAGAAAATTGGTTTTTTTAATCTTTTATCAAAACCTTCTATTTTGGTCTAATTTTGTGTTAACTTTTTCCAATCAATCTTCCATGAAAATTATATAATAATCTCATATTAATGCTGATTGGAATTGGTTATTATGTGCCCTTCTCCCAAATATTTGATTTTTATTATAATTAAATCATTAAAAATAAAAAATCATATTAAATCAAATAAAATATTAAATTTCGTGGCATATGGTTTTGGGCATGCTAATGACTTGTGGACCAAGGTTAGAGCTTGAAAAGATAGGCCCACTTGCAAAAAATTCCATTTTGAACCCCTTTGATTCACATTTTGCGTCCAAAGTTTTCCCTACTTTGACCAAGCATATCTCACTCAATTTTTAAGCTATGAGGGATTTCTAAGACGTTTTGGATACCTCAAGAGGTCCTCTATAAGCCACTTTGGAATATATTTTTCATTTGGAGCTTTTATCTTGATCATATCCTCTTTGACAAAAAACTGCTTTTGAAGGATGCCTGAAAATAACCTGTAATCTTTTGCTTTGTACCTCTCAAATGAAGCATTTCTAGCCTTGGCTTGTGAGAGACAAAGTTGTAGAGAATCCAATTTCCTTCAAAATAGGCTTTGAGTGGGGCATTTTTGATGTTCCATGTGAAAGTTATGCCCAGTCAAAGTTGGGTTGACTTTCTCCTAAGAAACCCTAATTTGAACCTTTGTGTATTTGTTCATCTCTGAGTTTTTATTAATGGAATCATGATCAATCTTTGATCAAATGATGGTTATACTCTTATTCACTTTATGTTGACCCAAAATTGAGAGTTTTTTTACTGTGCTTTGATCATGGTTGACTTTTAGGTCAAACCAGTTGATTGTGGGTTACCTGAATCATTGAGGGAGCAAAGCTTTGGGATTGAATCTTGAACTTTGAATCATTGTACATGGAATATGGAAGGCAAATTTTGGGGTATGACAACAAGGAACAGGATTGGTTATACACAGCTATTTATGCTAGTCCTAATGCTGTTAAAAGAAAATTAATGTGGGATAAAATAAAAGCTATAGCGAACAACATTACAGAGCCTTGGATGTTATCTGGAGATTTCAACAATATAGCTTTTGCAAATGAGAAGAAAGGTGGGGCGGTGGCTTCCTTACAGAAATGCCGGGCCTTTTGAGATAATTTTGAAAGCTTCCAGCTGATTGATCTTGGAGCAAGTGGTCCTAGCTATACTTGGCGTGGACCGATTTATTGTGGAGGTCAAAGGATCTATGAATGTCTTGATAGAGCCATAAGTAATGTGAAATGGAGACTCCAATTTCAAGATGCGCATGTTAAATTCCTTACAAGAGTTGAATTATCGGATCATCATCCAATTATGATCTCTCTTGAGAACAATCAAATTGTGAGAGGTCCTAAACAATTCAGATCTGAAAGTGCTTGGTTGGTGGAGGAAAACTATATAACCAGAATGAAAGGTATTTGGCAAGATGTGCATGAGCTTCCTTAGAATCTGGAGAAGATAATGGATGATGCTAAGGAGTGGAGCAGTCATAATTTGCATCATACTCAAAAAGTGAGAAGGAGCTGCTGGCCAGGCTGAATGGAGTGCAAAAACGATTGTATAGTTAGAATTTCCATAGAGGTATGCAGCAGCTAGAAAGTAAGATTCAGCATGAATTAAGCATCGTTTTAAAACAGGAGGAGCTTATGTGGTTTCAATGATCGAGAGCCAAATGGCTTAATGACGGTGATAGAAATACAAAATATTATCAAATGAAAGCTATTACTCGTAGAAGACGAAACAAAATTGTTATGCTACAAGATGAGGAAGGAAAGTGGATAGAGAGTGATGTAAAACTTCGAGAAATGGTGAATAATTTTTACATAAAATTGTTTACTCGGGAGGATAGAGTGGATTATTGGAGACAAACAAATATAACTTATCCTGTTATAGAAACTAATGTGCTTGCTCAACTTGATCACCCTATAACTTCAGAGGAAATTAAAAACTCTGTCTTTGGTATGAAGGCTTGGAAGGCGCCAGGCCCAGACGGATTTCCAGTCGGTTTTTATCAGAGGTCTTGGGAGGTGGTTGGTGCAAATGTGTTCAGCTTTGTGCATAAAATTATGGAAAATTGTGAAGATATTGTGAAAATTAACCAGACGAACATTTGCCTTATTCCCAAGGTAGATCAGCCTAAAAATGTGGCGCAATTTCGGCCAATCTCTTTATGCAACATGATCTACAAGTTAATTAGTAAGATTATTTTTGGCCGATTGAAAAGACATATGAATCACTGGATCTCTCCTTATCAAACGGGCTTTGTACCGGGGAGGTCGATACACGAAAATATAATAATAGCAAAAGAAGCAATGCACACCATGGAAAAAACCAAAGGTAGAAGAGGGTATTTTGCTATTAAAGTTGATCTCTCGAACGCTTACGACAAGCTGAACTGGAATTTCATAAGACATGTGTTACAGGAGATAAAGTTGCCACAAAATCTTGTGAACTTAATTATGCAGGGAGTCACTAGTGTTAAGACAAATGTGAATTGGAACGGAGTGAGAAGTCCCTACATCAGGCCTCAGTGCGGCATCCGTCAAAGTGATCCAATGTCGTCGTATTTGTTTGTGTTATGTATGGAGAAACTAACACATTTGATTGAAGAGGCAGTAAGGAACAAAACATGGAATGCAATTAAGTTGGGAAAAATGGTGTACCTTTGTCCCATCTCATGTTTGCCGATTACTTGCTTCTGTTTGGAAAGGCTACTGATAATCAACTTGTTTGTGTGTTGGATACCCTTTGTGAATTTTATAATATGTCGGGTCAGGAGGTGAGCCACAAAAAAAACTAGCATTCTTTTTTGGAAGAATGTCAGTCCTAGCATTAAGAGGAGATTGACACAAATGTCGAATTTCACAATTTCCATGAACTTCGGAAAGTATCTTGGGGTTCCTCTAAGTGGTAGTAAGCTTGGCAAAAATGATTTTCAGTACCTTGTTGATCAGATTGCAGGAAAACTCAGTATCTGGAAGCAGAATACGCTTTCCTTAGCAGGGCGAATAACGCAGGCGAAGAGTGTTCTCGAAGGGGTGCCAATATACCCGATGATGACAACTCGAATACCAAAAGCAACGATTAAAGAGATTCATGGGATGCATCGTAAATTCATTTGGGGCGACACTGAGGATCACAGACATATCCATGCGGTTAGGTGGGAAACACTAACCAAACCAAAATCCTTAGGAGGAATAGGTCTGCGAAATTTGGAAATTATGAACTTGGTTTGTATGATGAAATTGGGATGGCAAATGCATAATAATGATGATGATCTCTGGTGTAAAATTTTACGTGGCAAATAGATGGTACAAGATCATGGTGTTATCACAAATGCCAGAAGTTACGATTCAAGCCTATGGAAGGATATAACTAAATTAATTAGTGATCTGTATCAGATTGAGCTCTTGTGTGTAGGGGATGGTAAGAGCAATAGAGCTTGGGAAGAAAATCGGTTAGGAAGCAATTACTGCCTGCAAGACGGTAGCATTCAAATTCCGAAATACCTCAAGGAGGCAAGAGTTTGTGATTTAGTAGACGACAATGGAGAATGGAACTTTGCTATCTTGCAAGGATGGTTACCAACTCACATTCTTGCCAGAATTTGCTCGTGTGCGCCGACAAAGGAAGGAGGTTTTAACGATGTGTTTTGTTTTGAAAGTACTACTAACGAAACATTTTCCATTAAAGATGTTATTCATGAAGTTGCAGGCTTTGATAAAAATGGTGTTGATACTTGGCAAGAAATTTGGAGATTGGCTGCTCCTGAAAGATGCCGCAATTTTGTGTGGTTGCTGTGTCATGATAGAGTTTTAACTAGTTTCGGCAAGAGCAGGAAGGGTCTTGGGGGAGCAGCGTGCAATTTGTGTGGAGATGCTTGTGAGACGATGATGCATGCTATGAGGGATTGTCCCAAGATTTCTCATATCTGGCATGGTATTATCCCTAGTGAAATCATGGGAGCATTCTTTTCTGCTGATCTTAGCAACTGGATTAAGCTCAGTGTAAGATATAAGGGAGAAATTAACAAGACTTGGAGTAGCATTTGGGCTATAGGGTGCCATGCCTTGTGGGAATGGAGAAACAAAGAGGAACACCTTGAGAATTTTGTTAGACCTATAGAGCCGATTAATGTTATTATGCGTCGGAAATGTGACTATAATAAGACGTGCAACAATTTTCAAAATATTTCTGGAATAAATAGTGGAAGTAGATTTGTTGGGTGGGCATCCCTAATTCGGACATGGTCAAGCTTAATACTGATGGAGCAAGGAAGGATAATATAGCCACAGGGTGTGGAGGGTTAATCAGAGATCATAACGGAAATTGGATGCAGGGATTTTGCAAGAACTTGGGTACTTGTAGTGTGTTGTTAGCTGGGTTTTAGGGAGTGTTTAAAGGGCTCAAAATGACAAGAGACCTCGATTTGTTGGGGGTGGAAATTAATACAGACTCTCAGATGGTGGTCAATGCCATTCTTAGCAAGAATATCAATTGCTCTGAGGGTAAAGCAGCGCTTCGAGATATTTGCCACATTATTAAAGTGTATGAGCTTATTATTGTCTCTCATACATACATGGAAACTAATAGGAGTGCTGATGCTTTGGCTAAACTTGGATGTACCAGTCTGCATTATGATCGTTTCGTTTGTCCGCCGAATTTTTTGCTATCCGTAATTGAAGAGGATCGCATAGGTTTAATTTTTGCTAGGAGTGTTCTCCCGTAGTTTTCTTTTCTTTCTGAGCTAAGGCCCTCTTTTGTATAAAAAAAAGAATATTCTACTATGGTACTGTTCATTTTTAAAAAATTTGCAATAAACATTAATTATTTATTTATTTATTTTAAGAATAGATATGTTATAGTGTTAAAGTATAATGAAGGAGCTTTAGAGCATCAACATCCATGACACCCATTTTTGTGTCTTAAGTGGACCCCATTAAATTTTTTATATTATTTCACATTTTTTAATAAATTAAACCATTCAACCATATTTTCTAAATATCCATATATTCATTCAAAAGTTAAAAAAAAAAAAAAAAAAAAAAAGGAAAAAGTCAAGACACAGTGGTATTTTTTAAGCACAGTGGCTTTATTATACCACCCATTAAAAAAATAATTATCCATAACACTCTGACACAATAGTATTGGTTATTGTGAAACTACTTCAAAGACACGCAATGTGGATGCTCTTAAAAGCCATAAATTCTCACTGCAAAATTTAAGTGATTATGGTACTAATAATTATGACATATTTTATTAAATATGGAAAACAAACAAATGTCAATAAAATATATTGTTTATATTACATGTACATCTACAAATATTAGTATCAATCGTTAGTTGGTCCAGTGGTGATTGGCGCTGGACATGGTAGGGAGAACCACAACCAATATCTAGGGGGTGGACAATGGGCGAGTTTGGGCAGTTTTAGGTTTAAAATTTTCAACGGACCAAACCGTAGGTGTATGCTAAAGGTTTACATCCACGCATTTAAGTTTACAGTTTAATCGGATCATGGATTTGTCAAGTGATAGATTATTTGGTTTAATTTTCTTGGGTTGAGTTTCACGGTTTGATAATATAGTAGTGTAGTTTGTTAAATTTCTAAAAATTAGTATAGTAAGAGAAAAATAAAAAGAAAATAAAGAATTCAATGAAGTGTGGTTTTTTTAGTGATAAAATATTGGTAATGCATGATTTTAGAAGGAATTAATTAGTATGTTTGAATGAGAAAAAATAAGTGAAACTAATAAGTATGTTAGAGAAAAGTGGTAAAGTGAGTTACACAAACACTAAATTTATATTCAATACAGTATAAAAAATGTGTATGATATGGGAAGAGACATAACCGAGTGGAATTTGTTACTGTCAAGTGTAATTTCAAAAGTCGAATCTGCCTATCTACTATCTATTATTATATAATTATATAATTACTAATTAATTGACCAACCTTACCAATTTGTCCCTAACTCAATTTGCATTTATAAAGAAAAAGGGCATTTTTGTAATCAACTAAATACACATAAAGTTTGTACCCTTCAATTTTCCTATTTCTCTCACTTTTCAGCATATTCTCTCTGTCTCTTTCTCTGCTCTCACTTTACCTTTCAAACCTAGCAGTTTCTTCACCCTTCAAACCCCTAGCAGTTTCTTCATTGCCGTCATCTCTTTGCAAATCCATTCAACATCTCGTCGGTGAATGTTTTGAATCGAAGGTGAAGTCGAAGATTTGAAGACTTTTTTGACAACGTTTATTAGTTGCTCTTGGTTTATCGAATCTCAGAATGCTTCATATCTCGCACATCTCATGTACAACGAAACTTAGGGAAGGTACTCACGTTTTTATGTTTTTATTTCTCTGAAGATTTTGTTTCAATTTGGGGATTTAGGGTTTATTCACTTGATTAAGCATTTGAGATCACTTTAGCAACGACATAACAATATGTCACTTTTTAATATAACATCTTCAATTGGATTCTGCAATATAGTTTTTTATGGCATGTTTTTACTTTCGAGCTATCTATGCAAATTCCTTGCTTGATTAAGTGGTCTCTGTTACATGATTTGAGTCTAAGCTTTTGTTTGGTATTATTTAACATAATACCAACATTCATAATGGTTTAGCTACCTATGCAAACTCAAGCACTAATTCAGGTGATTTTAATTTATTTTAACATGTTTTGTGTTTACATTTTGTGTGCTAATATATGATTTTCATTCTTCATTGACTAGGTCATGGATGTCTTGATGTCACTGCAACAATCTCAACTGGATGCTGATGATCCAACTACAAGCTACCTGTTATAAGTATAATCCTTTTTTCCTTCCATGCCCTGTTTGTTCAAGTTTACTTGCCCTGTCTGTTCATGTTTACTTATATGTCAATTCAAATTTTCTTGATTGTCATGATTCTTATGGACTGTGCATAGATGTGTTACTGAATTCACAATTATACAGTGCAGTTGAAATTAGCTTATGCTGAAGCTTCATCTAAATTAAACTATAAGTGTAAGCATTTACTGATTATATATTATTAATTGTTTGTTTTGTTTGAAGATAGGTTCTACAGTTTACTTATTTTCCTCTCCCGATTATAGATAATTTGACAGAGGCATTTTTGTTTTGTCGCATTTTGTCGGGGATGTACATCGGATCTCAATGCTTCTCAAGTTTCAAACGCCACGTAAGTTCTTCAAGTTCCTCTGTATAACTTGCATCCATTTCGAGCATTATGAGTTTCATTGTAGCAACCCTTCTCCTCTAATTACAAAATGTAACTTGCTGGCAAAAATGAGCATGGATTTAAAAAACAGCTTTTGTTTGTTTTCTAAGTAAGATTTCATGGTAATATATCTTTTGATTTTTTATTTATTTTCAGAGTTGCTGCTTCACATCGATACCGCCCGTAAAGCTTCCGGACCAATATGTAATTTAGAATGGTTTATAACATTAATACAAACCAGTTATAATGAATGCTTATATTATGTGCTCACTCCTTGGAATTTTTGTGCATTGGTTTGTATCTATCTCAATCTGTATATATTATTTAAGGAATGGGATCCCAATACGATTCGAGATATTTGCTTCTTACTTTATAGAATAGGTGTCATATTTTCCATATTTGATTCATTATAGATTCAAAATGTTATATGAAAGCGCATAAACACGTCAATGCTATTTGTAGGTGAGTCACATCTCCGTGTTGTCTCCCAATCGTATGGGCTTGAATGACAAGGATATTGTTGCACTGTATGGGGCACATACACTGGTGATTATTCTTTCGTATATATCTTTTTATTACATGCTGTGATTGCGGAATTATGCTGCCAGGATTCTATGACGAATGCTCTTGATGATGGTGGTAAGAATGTCTCTCATGCAGAAGATGCTTTGTTTAAGATTCATGATAGAGTGGTTGTTGAGGAATTACACAGTGATCAGGAGGAAGAATGCGATCCTCAAGTGACTTCTAGGCTATTAGTGCTGGCTGATCAGATAAGATGTGTTCTTGGAAAAAGCGGGCAGATTGTTCAGACCATGCGCATTGAAACTGAGGCTCATATTCGTATACTTAAGGATGACCATATGCCTCTATGTGCCTTGCGCTCTGATGAGCTTGTGCAGGTTAATTTTATTCAAATTACATTATACTCATAGTTCTTTTTAGTTATTAATTTTCTTTCCATGAATATAAGTTCTATTTCAAATTACTATAGATACATTTTTTTTCAAACCTATCCGTAGTAAATAAATATCTTGGAGGATGAAAAGTCATAGACAAACACATTCATATGCATAAGTTTATTTTAGGATCATTCATAAACAAATTGGACAGACAAAATACACTACCTATTTTTCTTAATCTATATGAGAATTGAAAAACAGGCTCACAATTAGGGACGGAGGGAAAGAAGAGGGCGTCTTTGCCATCTGGATGATTTGATTTTTTCAGCTTTCGTATGCAACCATGCACCCTGCTTTATTAGTTTGAAATTCATTTGCACCTGCCCGAAACACATAAAAATTGCACAGTTTAATCGATTTAGTCTTGGTGAGAGGGTTCTGCCCATCCTTACCGATATCTAATCTGGAATTCATTTGCACCTGCCCAAAACACATAAAACCTGCATAGTTTGATTGATTTAGTCTAGGTGAGCGGGTTCTGCCCATCCATACTGATATTTGAGTACTTTAACATTTTAAAATAAAATTTTACTCCCCGTGTCTCATAAAAACTGTCATATTTGAGTACTGCACAATTCTTAAGAAAATGATTAGATGTGTGTATTTTAATGATAAAACTAATATCATTTACTAGAATATCCCCATTAATTATAGTTAATAGAGTAGTTGAATATAGTGAAAGTTAATAAATAAGAATATAGTAGTGTAAAATAATAATAAATAATGCATTGGTGTTGTAAAAATATAATTATTTTGAGACAGAAAAAAATGAAAAAAAAAAACAGATTTAAAAAAAAAATACAAAAAAAAAAGTCAGGTTTTTCAAAAAAATTACCTGGGTAACCAGGTTTAGGGGTGCCCTACACATAGGAGCCACCCCCATGGCGCCAATCTCCATTTTTTAGGTGTATCCGCCATCCTATGTGGCGCCTTAGTTCAAGGAGAATTAGGGTTTGCATGGTGGTGGCGCTTATGTACATATTTTGCACATAGAAGCCATATGGGGTAGATCCTATGTGTTCGGGCTTTTTCTATGAATATACCCCCAATCTCCCTTCATTTTCCACACTTTTTATCTACCGTTTTATCACATTCTCTTCGATTATTTTGTCATGACAGCCTTGCCAATTTTTAAGAGAGATGGTCATGTTTGTTTCTCAACTATAAAACCTCTGATTAAAATGAAATTTTGGAACATTCATTTCATGGACGGATGGACCATCTGAAGAGGTTGTTGATGTGCTGGTTAGACAGGGGATACAAAGCAGGTGAAAGCATCCAACGAGTTCAAAGGCAGAGAACGAGGACGTCAATTATCACGGGAAAAATCGAGCGTTGGTGGGATGAAGATAATGTTAGAACACAATTTGGTTCTAATCGTATTCTAGTGTTTTGATGATAACAAGCAAACAAATTTTGTATAAAGTAAACATTGTACTCTAATCATATGGTTCTAATTTCTGAAGATGTACCAGTACCAACAATCAGAACTTGGCTCTTATGAGAAGCTAGAGAAATGCAACGCAAGTCATAAAGCAACTTTTGATACTGCACCAGAACGCTGCAATCATACCTACAACAAAAGTTGAAGAACAAGGTTGAACAGAAGATCATAAGGAATGATTCAATTAATACTATTGAAAGCAACTTCTGATATTGCACTAGAACATCATGAACACATCCACAACAGAAGTTGAAGAACAAAGGCTGAAACAGAAGATTATGAAGATTGATTCAAATTAAACTGTTAAAGACATAATCATTTGCAAAACGGATGCAACACTCCAAAAGCAAAATTCCCAAGGTTGATTGAAGAAGCTATCCATATGCAAATCCTTGGAGACAACAAAAGCAAAGACAACATGAAAACCATTTAATGATGAATACAAGCTTTGAAGATAATGGTCAAAAATTCTGAAGCTATATATCCTCATGATCGTTTGAAGAAAAAAAACAACGAGTGAAAATGAAGAAAACAAGAAAGAACACACAAGAACCCTGCAACTCTGAAAAATCATCAAGTGTGAAGAAAAACTCTCTGAAGCAAAAATTTTCTTATCCATATTCTGAGTTCATTATTCTGTACTTAATCTTAGTGAAATATCATAGTTGTGATTATAGCTTTTTAGAAGCAACATTATACACTGTCATCAAAAGTTACGTGGTAACTGTGTCCTTGAGAGACCAGTTGGGTCAGAAGTCTCAAGAAGTCTAGGACTAGTTAAGTCTTAGAAGTTGGTTAGTCACAAAACAGTTGGTTTGTGGAGGATTGTTAGTCACCAGTAGTTTGGCTCGTGCATTGTATTGTAATTCACGGCAGTTGGTCGAGCAAGTGTAATCAAGTTTCGATTATAGTGGATTAAGTCCTCGTTGAGAGAGGCAAATCACCTTGTTAGGGGTGGACTGGAGGTAGCCTTATTGAGAAGGTAAACCAGGATAAAAATAATTGTGTTCTGTCATTCTTTCCATCATCAAGTTTTTTTTAAAGGAACCACTTATTCAACCCCTCCCCCATTCTAAGTGTTTTTTCAACCTTCAATTGGCATCAGAGCTCCTAGTTCTGGGTGCAAACACTTAACCGTGTCAGAAAAAGATCCAGAAGGAAAACACTATGGCGAATGATTTAAACAACAATGGCTACACAAAACCTCTCGTGTTCAATGGAGAGACTTTTGAATATTGGAAAGATAGGATATAAATTTTCTTTCTAGTATAAGATCCTGATCTATGGGATATTGTGGCTGATGGTTAAAATCATCCAGAAGACGCAGGTGAAAAGATAGCAAGGAAGAACATGACTGATAAACAAAAGAAGGAATTCAAAAGTCATCACAAAACCATAACTATCTTGCTAAGTGCTATCTCACTGGCAGAACATAAGAAAATCACCAACAGAGATACAACACATGATATATTTGAGTCACTCAAGATGACTCGTGAAGGTAATGCTCAAGTTAAAGAAACAAAAGCTCTAGCTTTAATCCAGAAGTATAAGCCTTCAAGATGGAAGAGGACGAGACTATTGAAGCCATGTTCTCAAGATTTCAAACCTTAACTGCTGGTCTAAGAGTTCTAAACAAAGGATATACAAAAGTTGATCATGTAAATAAAATTATCAGAAGTCTACCAAGAAGATGGGGGCCAATGGTTACAGCGTTCAAAGTTGTAAAGAATCTTGATGAAGTATCCCTTGAAGAACTCATCAGTGCGCTAAGAAGTCATGAGATTGAGCTCGATGCAAATAAGCCTCAAAAGAAAGGTAAGACTATAGCTCTTAAATCTGTTAAAAAATCTAAAACTAATGCTTTGAAGGCTAAGGAAGAATGCTCAAGTAAGTCTGGATCAGAGGAAGAAGATGAGTTGTCTCTTCTATCCAGAAGAGTAAATCAACTCTGGAGGAGCAAGCAAAGGAAGTTCAGAAACTTCAGAAGACCAGAATATAAAGGAGAAACCTTTGAATACAGAAGAACTAGCAGAAGAAGCAATGTGTTCTATGAATGCAATGAACCAAGATAGTTCAAAAGTGAATGTCCTAAACTGCAAAAAGAAAGGCCTAAGAAAAGATTTGAAAGGAAGAAGAGCCTGATGGCTATTTGGGATGACTCTGAATCATCTAAAGACGAATACAACTCCAAATATGAACATGCCAACATAGCATACATGGTCACCACAGAAAATGACTCAGACTCAGAAGTTGAAACAAATGAGGTATTTTCTGAACTCACTAGAAAAGAGCTTGAAGAAAGCTTATCAGAACTCTTAGAAAGACACAATAGATTAAGAACAAAATTTAAAAGGCTAAAGATTGAACTGTTAACTGAAACAAAGAAACTTAAACAAGAAAATTCTGAACTTAAAGATAACAATACACAACTAATAGAGGAAAGGGAAACAAAACCCTTAATTCATATAGCACCTTAAAATATGATATTCTGAAAGAATATGATGATAGTTTTCAAAGATTTCTTGTTAAAAGCATGAAAATAAGAAAAAAATATCCTCAATGATTTATGGTGTTAGTAGAAGCAATCGAAATGGAATTGGCTACGAAACACCTCGGGGTAAGGAACCATATATATCTAAACCGGTTGATGATATGTAAATAAAATATAAACCTCTGCACACACATTTTAACTATGGTCACACTCATGATATTAAATATACATCCTATTCTGAAAAATATTGTGCTAGACCTAAGCTAAGACAAAGCTTCAAGCACACTAACATCAAAGGACCCAAAAAGATATGGGTACCTAAGAAGAAAATGGTCTGTGTTGCAGATGCCCTTAGCAGTAAAGTCAAAACAAATGTCATGGTACCTGAACTCTGGATGCTCGCGTCACATGATGGGGATAAGGTCTATGTTCCAAAGCTTGGAACTTAAATCCGGAGGAGACGTCAGATTTGGAGGGAACCAAAAGGGAAATATCAGTGGATCAGGAACTATTGGTAATGGTAACTCTCCCTCTATAACTAATATTTTACTTGTTGAAGGATTAGCTCATAATTTGTTGTCTATTAGTCAACTAATTGATAATGGTTATGATATAGTCTTTAATCAAAAGTCTTGCAAGGCTGTAAGTCAGAAAGACGGATCAACTCTTTTTACTGGTAAAAGAAAGAATAACATTTATTAGATTGATCTTTTTTATCTAAAATCTCAGAAAGTGACTTGTCTCCTGTTTGTAAATGATGAGCAATGGGTTTGGTACAGAAGATTGGGACATGTTAGCTTGAGGAGATTATCTCAACTCAACAAACTCAACTTAGTAAGAGGACTGCCCAATTTAAAGTTCAACTCAGATGCTCTTTGTGAAGCATGTCAGAAGCGAAAGTTCTCAAAATCGTCTTTTAAATATAAAAATGTTATTTCTTCCCCAAGACCTTTAGAACTTGTACATATTGATTTATTTGGTCCAGTGAAAACTGCATCAATAAGAGGTAAGAAATATGGTTTGGTCATTGTAGATGACTACAACAAATGGACATGGGTAAAATTCTTAAAACATAAAGATGAAACACATACTATATTTTTTTACTTCTGTAATCAAATACAAAATGAAAAAGAATCTAAAATCATTAAGGTTAGAAGTGATCATGGAGCAGAATTTAAGAATCATCTCTTTGAGAAGTTCTTTAAAGAAAATGGAATCTCTCACAACTTCTCTTGTCCTAGAACACCTCAGCAGAATGGGGTTGTAGAACGTGAAAATAAAACATTACAAGAAATGGCTAGGACAATGATCAATGAAGCCAATATGGCTAAGCACTTCTGGGCAGAAGCAGTAAACACTGCATGCTATATTCAAAATAGAGTGTCCATAAGACCCATTCTTGAAAAGACCCCTTATGAACTATTGAAGAATAGGAAACCTAACATTTCATATTTTCATCCATTTGGTTGTACTTGTTTTATTCTTAACACTAAAGAACATCTGAACAAGTTTTATTCTAAGGCTCAAAAGTGTTTTCTACTAGGATATTCTGAACGCTCAAAAGGCTATAGAGTATATAATACAGAAACCCTAATAGTTGAAGAATCAATCAATATCAGATTTGATGATAAGCTTGGCCATCAAAAGCCAAAGCAGACTGAAAATTTTGCAGATACACAAGAATAACTCTCAAATCCTGATTATTCAGAAGATAAAGATACATAAAAAATAACATCAACCATGGAGAACATGAGAATATCTGAAGAAAACTCTCATAAAAGATTTCCAAGACTAACTACACATCATTCAGAAGATGTTATCCTTGGCAAGAAAGATGATCTTATTAGAACTAGAGCATTCCTAAGAAATAATGAAAATTCATTATTTGGATTAGTGTCAATGATTGAGCCAACTTCAGTAGATGAAGCTCTTCAAGACACAAATTGGATTTATGCTATGCAAGAAGAACTAAATCAATTCACCAGGAACGATGTATGGGATCTAGTTCCAAGACCTGAAGGATTCAACATTATCGGAACAAAGTGGGTATTCAGAAACAAAATGAACGAGCAAGGAGAAGTCATCAGAA
Organism: Vicia villosa; assembly: GCF_029867415.1. Lineage (NCBI taxonomy): Eukaryota > Viridiplantae > Streptophyta > Magnoliopsida > Fabales > Fabaceae > Vicia > Vicia villosa. The sequence continues at coordinate 80,683,521 of NC_081185.1, forward strand.
ACAAGGCACGACTGGTTGCTCAAGGGTATAGTCAGCAAGAAGGTATTGACTATAATGAAACATTTTCTCTAATCGCCAAGTTAGAGTCAATTAGACTATTAATTGCTTATGCTGCTCAATTTAACATAACTCAATATCAAATGGATTTAAAAGTGCATTTTTAAATGGTTACATCGAAGAAGAGGTTTATGTTCATCAACCCCCTTATTTTGAAGATTCTATCTATCCTAAACATGTTTTTAAATTAAAGAAATCTTTATATGGTTTAAAACAAGCTCCCAGAGCTTGGTATGAATGACTTAGTTCATTTCTCCTAGATAAAGGTTTCACAAGAGGGAAAGTTGATACAACACTATTTCGAAAATCATTAAAAAATGATATCTTAATTTGTCAAATATATGTGGATGATATTATCTTTGGAACTTCTAATATCTCTCTTGGAAAAGAAATTTCTAAGTCTATGCAGGAAGAATTTGAAATGAGCATGATGGGTGAACTTAAATTCTTTCTGGGAATTCAAATAAACCAAACTTCTGAAGGCACTTACATTCATCAAGCAAAATATGTCATAGAGCTTCTGAAGAAATTCAATTAATCAGAAAGTAAAGAAGCAAAAACCCCAATGCATCCTACTTGAATTTTAGGCAAAGAAGAGGTAAGTAAGAAGGTAAATCAGAAGCTCTACAGAGGTATGATCGAATCATTACTCTACCTAACTGCTTTTAGGCCTGATATTCTGTTTAGTGTGTCTTTATGTGCAAGATTCCAATCAGATCCTAGAGAATCACACTTGACTGTTGTCAAGAGAATTCTAAGGTATCTGAAAGGTACTACTAATGTTAGACTATGTTACAGAAAATCCAGAGAGTTTAACTTAGTAGGTTATTGTGATGCTGACTTTGTTGGAGATATAATTGAACGTAAAAGTACATCTGGAAGCTCTCAGTTTCTAGGAAATAATTTGATATTCTGGTATAGCAAAAAGCAAGCTACCATTGCACTATCAACTACAAAAGTAGGGTATGTTGCTGCTGGAGGATTTAGCACTCAAATGCTTTGGATGAAGAGTCAGTCAGAAGATTAGCACATCTATGAGCGTAAGATTCCCATTTTCTGTGATAACACTTATGCCATATGCCTTTCCAAAAATCCTATTCTTAACCCTAAAGCTAAACACATAGAAATTAAGCATCATTTCATCAGAGACTATATTCAGAAAGGGATATTAAGCTTAAACTTTACTGACACAGACTGATCAGTCACCATTTATACTAAATATTCGGTCACAAAAGCGCCAAGAAACCATGATTAACTGTATAACTTTGTTATTTTCTGGTAAATTTTAAGTCATTTTTAGTTTAGTCTTAATTGTTACTTTTTAAGGATTACTATCAGTTTTTACACGTTTGGTATGTGTAGCATGTCTGTGCAGGTTCTAAAGATCGTAGTATCAAAGAACGCTTGGATCAAAGACAGCAACAAAATAAGAAAAACCACATGCCCTGCCTGTACGCGTATCATACGCGTATGCCTAGAAGAAAAGAAGAAAAAAACAGGCTCACTGCCTGTACGCGTATCATACGCGTATGTCTAGAAGGAAAGAAGGAAAAACAGGCTCCCTTCCTGTACACGTACCATACGCGTATGATGATCAGAAAAACAGGCAACCTGCCTGTACGCGTACCATACGCGTATGCTTTGCTGCATGATGTCACCTATCTGCCCCTGTTCGTACTGTACGCGTATGCCTTGTTGCCTTCAAATGAGATAAGCGTACCATACGCGTATGGTGGCCCAATATTTTATGAAAAGCCCAGTACGTGTCTATATAAACCAGGAATGCGAATTTCACCGGGTTGGACAATTTTTGGGAGCAAATTTGCAATTTAAAGGCTGTAGAACAAAGTTTTCAGTGGAGATTCGTGATTGATCATCATTGCAGATTAATTTCGTCAAGAATTCTGTAGTGAAAACAATCTTTATTTTTATTTTATTTTCTGTTATGAGTAGCTAAACCCCCTATTGCTAAGGGGGTGACCCTGATTCTGAATGTACTGAATTCAAATTATTGCAATAATTTTGTTATTCATTGTTAAATTGATTTGTTCTTGTTATCGTTCTTAATGCGTAAACCGTCGGAAAAACGGATTATGAGTTTTTATAAATATTGAGCTGGGAAGCCATTGTTTATCGACCTGAATAAGAACATTTGATAATAAATATTATCTAGGACTAGAAATATTTTATCTTAACCGGAAAATTCTCGATATTTGAATGCTGGATAATAACCGTAATTGACTATGGACATAGAAATTATGGTGTGTGTTCCAAGATCTTATCACTAAGGATTTAGGATTAGATGCTCTAGAGAACCGGTAATCAATTGTTGTGAAGTATATTATTGCATTGATAAGTCGAAATTATTGCTGGCAGAATCATTCACCTACCCTTAACATACTACTCATATCTATTATTCGTTTAATTATTTTACTTGTTTTTTTCTAAATTGCATATTTTAGTCATATTTTTACCAACCGAACCAATTACCAGAGATCTTTTGTTTAATTGAAATTATCTTTCAACTCTATGTCCTCAAGCAGTCCTTGAGATCGACATTCGGAGAAAACTCCTTTTATCACTACAATAGGTAGAAATAGTACACTTGCTATTTTCCTATCAAGTTTTGGCGCCGTTGCCGGGGACTGCCAAAGATAATAGAGTTAACAGATTTATTTCAATTAAAATTTTGTTGCTCCGCGACTAAAATTTTATTTCTGTATTATAGTTACTTTTGTACTTTTATCATACTAACCTCTGTCTAATCTGTTTGTGCGAGGTAAGGCCTCAGCTGATTTTCATTTTGACGCAGAACCCAAAAGATCTTTGCGTGCTAGGCTCCGACAGGCTAAACGAGAAAGATTGGCAGAATCAGAAAGAGAGGAAGAAATCATTGTTCACTCCGAACATTCAGATTCAGAGTCAGACGCAGGTTCACATCCAGAAGTTCATATCATGGCTGACTTACCTCCTCCGGAAAGACTTTTGGGTGATTATGGCAGAGAAAATAATCCAGCAGTGAGATTGACAATAGTCAATCAACCGGTAAATGTTGCTCACTTCCAGTTGCACCTGTCAACCATTCGTCAGCTGGAAAGTAAACCTTTTTCAGGAAAAGTCAATGAAGATGCCAACAAGCACCTACAAAAGTTCCTGACGATGACCACATCATTAAAAATTGAGGGACATTCAGAAGAGGCAAACCGGTTGGTCATGTTTCCATTCACCTTATCTGAAGATGCCGAAGAATGGTTCTATTCCCTACCTGCAGGAAGTATTACTACTTGGCAACAAATGGAAACAGCATTTCTGAATGAGTATTTTCCAGCTTCTGTGTATATCCGTAAGAGGTATGACATTTTGAATTTTAAACAGAAGGATGGAGAGTCACTTGGAGATGCTTACAAAAGGTTTAAGAGGTGTTTAGTTGCATGTCCCACTCATAATCTGGACGCAACTGAACAAATGCAAAACTTTGTGAATGGGTTGAAATTGAAGACAAAGCAACTTAATGATACAGCTGCCGGTGGCTCAACTAATTTCTCAACAGCCACTGGTATTAAGAAGATTATTGAGGCTATTGCTTCAAATGAGCAATTGGAGCTATATGATCGTACTGTGAGTCAACCTGAAGGAAAAATTGATTTAAAACTGGCAAATCAGGTTGTGAACATGGAAGATCAAATTAAAGCTGGAGTGGAGAGAAGATTGAAAGGTATGAATTTAGGTACTCATACGGTAGCTCAAGTTCAACCTGCTCAAGCGATGGTCTGTGAAATCTGTGGTGGACCACACTTTTCCATTCATTGTGTTGCTACTGCGGAACAAGTGGAGGCTATAAAGTTCTTGAGGCAGAATAACCCCTACTCCAATACTTATAATCTAGGGTGGAAGAATCATCCAAATTTTTCGTGGAAGGATCAACAGGGTAATGTTCCAAAGCAAGTTCCTCAACAGCAACAGTTTATGCCTCAACAACAACCACCTTACCAGCAACAATATCAGCCACCTCAGCAATCCTATCAGCAACAAGGGCCGAAGAAAGCAGATTGGGAGATTGCCATTGAAAAATGGCAGTGCAGAATGTTAAATTCCAGTAAGAGACAAGAAATAACCAAAGGAACACTAATGCTTCTATCAAAAATCTTGAACTTCAACTTGGGCAGATAGCACAGCAGATCAAGAGCTCTCAAACACCAGGTGTTTTACCAAGTGTAACTGTGACAAATCCAAGAGAGCATAATAATGTGAGTCCAATAACTACAAGAAGTGGAAAAGCAACTGAAGTCCTTGAAAAGAAAGTTGAGGAAGAAGATACACTGCTTGAAGTGGATCTTGAAATCTTAGAAAATAAAACACCACCTACAGAAGAGGTCGTATTGAAGCCAGTTGTGAAGGAAAAGCCCATTGAGCCAAAGCCCATAATAAAGCTCCCATTTCCACAAAGGAACAAGAAGCAGAAGCAAGACGAGAAAAACTTTCAGAAGTTTATAGAAATATTCAGGAAGTTGGAAATCAACATCCCATTCTCTGAGGCACTCGAGCAGATGCCTATTTATGCCAAATTCATGAAGGACATCATATCCAAGAAGCGTACCACCGACACTGACTCTGTTATACTAACTGAAACTTGTAGTGCTATTTTGTTGGGTATGAAGATTCCAGTAAAGAAGCAAGATAGAGGCTCGGTTACTATTCCGTGCACCATTGGAGATAGGTCCTTTAAAAGGGCTCTGATTGATTTGGGGGCTAGTGTAAGCCTTATGCCTTTGTCCATCTACAGGAAACACGGGATTGGAAGAGTTCAAGACACCAGAGTGACACTTCAATTTGCCGATCACTCAGTGAAGAAACCATTTGGGATTGTTGAAGATGTTTTGGTTAAAGTTGATAAATTTGTTTTTCCTGTTGATTTTGTAATTCTGGAAATGCCAGAAGATGAGGAGATACCCCTGATTCTGGGTAGACCATTTTTAGAGACGAGTAGATGTATGATAGACATTGAGAATGGTACTATGACTCTTAAGGTTTATGATGAGGAGCTAAAAATTAATGTGAGAAGCACTATGAAGCACAAAGAGGATGTAGGTACAAATCACTCAGTGGAAGTGATTAATCAGATAGTAGCCAATAACATTCAAAGTAGTTTTCTAGAATCACCGTTAGAAAGAGTTATGTGCTTGTCAACTGAGGAGATGGAGGAGAGTGATAATGAGAAGGAAAAAGAAATTCTTGCTCTACTTGATGCACAACCACCTTGGTTGGAATCCAAACCACACCAGTGGGAGGATTTAAGAGGTTCACCAGAAACAGAAACTGAAAAGGGAAACAAAACAGGTACAAGTTCTGAGTTAAAACAACTTAACTGTTAATCTAAAATATGTTTTTCTAGAATCTGGAGAAAAATGTCCTGCTATTATCAATTCTGAGTTAAATGAAAAAGAAGAAGAAAAGTTGATACAGGTACTTAAGAGGCAAAGGAGTGCTATTGGTTGGACTATCGAGGATATAAAAGGAATTAGCCCCACGGTATACATGCATAAAATACTGATGGAGGATAATCAGAAACCGGTAGTGCAACCTCAAAGGAGGTTAAATCCAGCAATGAAAGAAGTAGTGAGGAAAGAAGTTGTAAAGTTGTTCGAGGCAGGATTAATTTATCCTATTTCAGATAGTTCTTGGGTGAGTCCAGTACATGTGGTACCAAAGAAAGGGGGAACCACAGTGGTCATGAATGAAAAAAATGAACTGATTGCAACTCGCATAGTAACAGGGTGGCGAGTATGCATTGATTACAGAAGACTCAACACTGCGACAAGGAAGGATCATTTTCCTCTTCCTTTTATTGATCAGATGTTAGAGAGACTTGCAGGTTATGAGTATTACTGTTTTCTGGATGGATATTCGGGGTACCATCAGATTGCTGTAGCCCCAGAAGATCAGGAGAAGACTGCATTCACATGCCCTTATGGTATTTTTGCTTATAGACGGATGCTATTTGGGTTATGCAATGCCCCAGCCACTTTTCAGAGATGTATGACATCTAAATTTGCCGACATGCTCGAAAAGCATATGGAGGTGTTTATGGATGATTTTTCTGTTTTTGGTTCTTCTTTTGATATCTGTTTAGCTAACTTGTCTCTTGTTTTGAAAAGATGTCAGGAAACTAACCTTATTCTCAATTGGGAGAAATGTCATTTTATGGTGCAGGAAGGTATCGTGCTAGGCCACAAGATTTCCCACAAAGGAATTGAGGTGGACAAGGCCAAAGTGGAGGTGATAGCTAATCTTCCACCACCTGTGAATGAAAAGGGGATAAGGAGTTTTTTAGGACATGCCGGCTTCTATCGCAGGTTTATCAGAGACTTCTCAAAAGTGGTCAAACCATTAACTAATTTGCTTTTCAAAGACAAGCCCTTTAGTTTTGATAATAATTGTTTAGTAGCTTTTGAGACTTTAAAGAGTAAGTTGAGTACTGGACCTGTTGTAATAGCCCCCGATTGGTCGTTACCTTTTGAAATAATGTGTGATGCAAGTGACATTGCTATGGGGGCTGTTTTGGGACAAAGAAAGGACAAACTATTACATGTGATATATTATGCTAGTCATGTCCTTAATCCGGCCCAAATGAATTAGGCAACTACCGAAAAGGAGTTGTTGGCCGTGGTTTATGCTTTTGACAAATTCAGGTCTTATTTGCTTGGGTCTAAAGTTATTGTTTATACTGATCATGCTGCATTAAAGTATTTGTTTGCTAAGCAGGAATCCAAGCCTAGACTTTTGAGGTGGATACTTCTCCTTCAGGAATTTGATCTTGAAATCAAAGATAAAAAGGGGTGTGAGAATACAGTTGCAGATCACTTATCTCGCATGACCCCGATTAAGGAAACTGAAGAGGAACATCCAATCCAAGGCACATTTGCTGATGAGAGAATCCTAGCTGTGACTGGAACCCCATGGTTTGCTGACTATACAAATTACTTGGTAGGTGGAGTTATACCTAATGATTTTAGTGATAACCAAAAGTAAAAGTTTCTTTATGATTGCAGGTTTTATTTGTGGGATGACCCATTCTTATACAAAAGGGGAGTGGATGGCCTAATCAGACGATGTGTTACTGAAGAAGAGCAGAGAGATATATTGAAGGCCTGTCACGATTCCGAGTATGGAGGACACTTTAGTGGAGATAGAACAGCAGCAAAAGTCCTCCAATCCGGGTTCTATTGGCCTACTCTATTCAAGTATGCCCACTACTTAGTCCGAGAATGTGACAGATGCCAAAGAACAGGTAACATCACAAGGAGAAACCAGATGCCACAGAATTCCATGTTGGAGGTAGAACTGTTGTATGTGTGGGGTATTGGTTTTATGGGACCGTTTCCACCATCATTCGGAAAGAATTACATTTTGGTGGCGGTCGATTATGTGTCCAAGTGGGTAGAAGCTGTAGCATTAGCCTCAAATGATGCTACAGTAGTTGTGAGTTTTCTCAGACACAATATCTTTTCCCGGTTTGGGGTACCAAGAGCTTTGATTAGTGATGAAGCACTCACTTTCTGAATAAGCTTATGGAGAATCTGTTAAGAAAGTACAATGTGAAGCACAAAATTGCAACACCTTAACACCCTTAGACGAGTGGACATGTGGAAGTTTCTAACAGGCAGATCAAACAAGTATTGGAAAAGACTGTTAATGCTTCTAGGAAAGACTGGTCAGTAAAGTTAGATGACGCGCTCTGGGCATACAGAACTGCTTTCAAGACACCAATAGGTATGTCTCCTTATCAATTGGTTTATGGTAAGGCTTGTCATTTACCGCTCGAATTAGAGCATAAAGCCTTTTGGGCCACAAAATTCCTGAACTATGATCTTTTGAAAGCTGGTGAATCCCGAATTCTTCAACTCCATGAGTTAGAAGAGTTTAGGAACCAAGCTTATGAGAATGCCAAAATTTACAAAGAAAAAACCAAAAAATGGCATGATCAAAAGATTCAGAAAAAGGAATTTTGGGAAGGACAGTTGGTTTTGCTTTGCAATTCTAGGTTGAAGCTGTTTCCCGAAAAACTGAAGTCAAGATGGTCCGGACCATTTGTCTTTCACAAAGTATTCAACCATGGATCCATAGAGCTCAAGAATCAAGCAAATGGAGACACCTTCAAGGTAAACGGGCAACGATTAAAACCATACTATCAAGGCCAAGAGACTGGTTTGATAGATGTTGTTCGTCTGTTATAATAAAATGGAAGACCGTCGAGCCATGCGACGTTAAACGAAGCGCTTCTTGGGAGGCAACTCAAGGGAGGTAACAATTGTGTGAAATTTATTTTCATTTTTCATTTTTCATTTTGTGTGAAATTTATTTTCATTTTTCATTTTTCAATAAATTGAGATTAGCTGCGCTAATACTGTCCGTACGCGTATCATACGCATATAAGATTTTGGTGTTAACAGGCCATACGCGTATTAAGATGGAATACGCGTATCATACGCGTACGTGTGCCATACGCTCTCCTTACGAGATCTGAGAAAAGCCATGCCAAGCAATACGCGTATCATACACGTACAGTAATAGAAAGGAAGGGAATACGCGTACGATACGCGTATGCCAACGATTAATTTCACAGATACGCGTATGGCTCGTATCATACGTTTTTTTGAGGATTTGAAGTTGAAAATTCAGTCTGCCCGTACGCGTACGATACGCGTATGCACTGTACGGGATCTATAAATGCTTTTGGTCTATTTTTCCATTCATTTCTCTAACAGTCTCATACGCAAATTTTTCGTATCACCTTTTGTTTTTCTGGTTTTTCATAGATTTTGCAGATCTCACTCATCTCTCACTCCCTCCCCACACTATGGCATCTGCTTCATTCGACAATACCAGATTTCATTTTGCCATGGCTGAAGAGAGATACAGAGAACTTCAGAGCAGACAGATTATACCAGAAAGAGCATGGAAATTTGCCCCTCGGGAGTTACCAGAGGTATCTGAGGTCCTTGAGCACCACAAATTGACTTTTCCGAATGAGCAGATCCGACAGGTATCAAAAGAACTCGTCCTAGAATTTTATGCAAATGCATTTCGTGAGCCAGAACACACGAATTCTCATCCTGTATTAGAATCTTGGGTCAGAGGCAAGGTAATAAAATATGATTGGGCACGAATTAATCGAGTATTGCGTTGTAAATTTCTTGAAAATCACTGCCCTTTCCAAGACATGAAGCGGTCCAACAAGACCACATGGCCATATGAAACAATTTTGGAATTACTCGCCCATACTGGCAAATCATGGCAACCAAACAAAAAAGACCACCCATCTAAGATGCTAGTTGTTGACATGGCCCCGATTCCAAAGGCGTGGGCTTACTTTTTGCATCATAATTTGGATACTAACAAAAGTGGTTCAAACCTGACTGTAGAGCGAGCCCTAGAACTCTACATGCTTATCACCAAAGATGATATCAACATGGGGAGAATCATTGCAGGTGATATAGATAGCATCGCTCAGTCACCCTCAAAATCTTTGGGACATGCTTCCGTCATCTGGCTTTTGTGTCACAAATCAAAGGTACCTGACTTAGAGGGAGGGGTGATGGTGAGACCGGCACGTTTGCTAGACCAAGCTTGGGTGCAGGAGCACGCGGGAAAGGCAGCTCCTCCAACAAATGCACCTGAATCTATTCATCAGCGCACTGAGCAAGAGATTCCACGTACTGAGCCTTCTCAGCCAGAAAGGGAATCTCAAGCTTATTTTGACCGAATGAATATGTTTTGTTTTATGCAGGATTTCTATGCGCATTCTTAGAGGCCAGGACTATTTCTGACTCATCAGACAGAGACATGGGAGGAGGCCCAACGATTCCGAGATTGTTTCTCTGGCCCTCCACCTGCACATCACTACGGTCGCTATAAGCACCCTAGCTATGCCACTCTAATAGACATCACTCGATCACCCCAGCCGCAGGCACCTCAGCAAACTCAGCAAACTAGTGCGATGACCCCTTTTACCAGTTTTATTAATGGAGGAGTTAGCTTGGATTTTGAGGATATCAATATGGCAGAGTTAGGAAGGGATGTTGGTGGTGTTTAGACTGCAGTTTTCTTTATTTTTGCTTTTTAGTTTATTTTTCATTTTGTGTTATTGAAGCATAGTGGATGTAGTTTTATTTTTGCTTTTTATTTTCGTTCGTTTTTGTTTTTGTAATCGCCCATCTTGGGTTTGTTAGTTTGTTTAATGAATTTGGTTTTGAAGTATTACAGTTACATGGGTTATTCGGAACTTAGTGATGAGAATTAAAAGTAATAGTGGATGACACAACTACCTTAGACGATATACTTGTTTTCTTGTTCTGATCAAAGAAAAGGAGAGGTTATTCTGTCTACATCATTCCCAAGTGTTGATACCTCTGATAATGACTAGACGCCACTCGCTTGAACTCTACCAGCTGAGAAAGTTGCATATATCCATCTGAAAGGGAACCGAAAGATTCTGTGTTGTACTGTGTCAACTGTCTACTATACCCACCATGGTGAGATCACAAAAAGCCAAACACAATATTTCATGAGCGAACATTCAGATATGTATTTATCACTCAGAACTTGCGCACATTCTTTTTTGATGATATGTTCACGATTTCACACACTGAGGCATTTCTTTTTATTATTACCCCTGAGCCTTTCTAGCCATCCCTTTTTAATTTATTACCTTTGCTTAACCCCATTTGAGCCTTGATCCTTTTGTTTGTTGTCATAACATGCAACATGTTAGCCTATAGCCCAAACACTTTCCTACCATTGCTCAGAGTAATTGCATGAGTTATCTGATCTTTGTTCATTCTAAGTTTGGGGTTGCTGTTGGAATGACAACATTTAAGTTTGGGGTAGCTATGCATTATATGCTGACAAATGAGGGTGCCTGATATAAAAAAAATTTAAAAAAAAAAGAGAAAGAAAAAATACAAACAAATGAAAATAATCATCAAGGCACTCGAAAAGAAGTAAACGTCAGCGGGTATGTCCAAAAGTGGAATCCTTGTTAACAGCTTCCACTAAAGAATGCAAGCGAGAAATGAATTTCAGTTGCAGCTTCACAGAATGAGCATAGTAAAGGTAACACCTGTAGTAATTCTGATCCCTAGCCCTCTTTGTCCAGGATATATCCCACCTTAACCCAGGCCACGTTACAACCTGAAAAGACCTCAAAAAGTGTGTGTATTGTGTATATGGTAATCGAAAGAGAATTGTTCAAGCCTATGATATGGTATTGCAAACCTGAATTTTGAGTGAAAAACACATTAACATGAGAGAATTTTGGTGAGAGTGTGAAATAAAGCTTACAGGTAAAGCAGTACTTCCAGGAGATTGCGGTGGACCAATCAGTGGAAGAAAGCAGAAAAATCTGAAGGAAGAGGAAAGAGTGAGTGGCGAAATGTTTCAGAGGTATTATGGTTTATGTACTTACTTGTGGGATGGCAGGACCAGAGCATTACTTGAGGACAAGTAACAATTTAGGTTTGGGGTTGTGATCAGTCACCATTTATACTAAATATTTCGGTCACAAAACCGCCAAGAAACCAAGATTAACTGTATAACTTTGTTATTTTCTGGTAAATTTTAAGTCATTTTTAGTTTAGTCTTAATTATTACTTTTTAAGTGATTACTGTCAGTTTTTACACGTTTGGTATGTGTAGCATGTCTGTGCAGGTTCTAAAGATCGTAGTATCAAAGAACGCTTGGATCAAAGACAGCAACAAAAGAAGAAAAACCACATGCCCTGCCTGTAAGCGTATCATACGCGTATGCCTAGAAGAAAAGAAGAAAAAAACAGGCTCACTGCCTATACACGTATGTCTAGAAGGAAAGAAGGAAAAGCATGCTCCCTGTCTGTACGCGTACCATACGCGTATGATGATCAGAAAAACAAGCAACCTGCTTGTACGCGTACCATACGCGTATGCTTTGCTGCATGATGTCACCTATCTGCCCCTGTTCGTACTGTACGCGTATGGTGGCCCAATATTTTCTGAAAAGCCCAATACGTGTCTATATAAACCAGGAATGCGAATTTCACTGGGTTGGACAATTTTTGGGAGCAAATTTGCAGTTTAAAGGCTGGAGAACAGAGTTTTCAGTGGAGATTCGTGATTGATCATCATTGCAGATTAATTTCGTCAAGAATTCTGCAATGAAAACAATCTTTATTTTTATTTTATTTTCTGTTATGAATAGCTAAACCCCTATTGCTAAGGGGGGTGACCCTGATTCTGAATGTACTGAATTCGAATTTGTTAATGCAGTAATTTTGTTATTCATTGTTAAATTGATTTGTTCTTGTTATCGTTCTTAATGCGTAAACCGTCGGAAAAATGGATTATGAGTTTTTATAAATATTGAGCTGGGCAGCCATTGTTTATCGACCTGAATAAGAACATTTGATAATAAATATTATCTAGGACTAGAAATATTTTATCTTAACCGGAAAATTCTCGATATTTGAATGCTGGATAATAACCGTAATTGACTATGGACATAGAAATTAGGGTGTGTGTTCCAAGATCTTATCACTAAGGATTTAGGATTAGATGCTCTAGAGAACCGGTAATCAATTGTTGTGAATTATATTATTGCATTGATAAGTCGAAATTATTGCAGGCAGAATCATTGACCTACCCCTAGCATACTACTCATATCTATTATTCGTTTAATTATTTTACTTGTTTTTTCTAAATTGCATATTTTAGTCATATTTTTACCAACCGAACCAATTACCAGAGATCTTTTGTTTAATTGAAATTATCTTTCAACTCTATGTCCTCAAGCAGTCCTTGAGATCGACATTCGGAGAAAACTCCTTTTATCACTACAATAGGCAGAAATAGTACACTTGCTATTTTCCTATCACAGACCATCAATGGGCTGATATTTTCACAAAACTTCTTTCTGAAGATAGATTCAAGTTCATTCTAAAGAACATTAGTATGAATTTGTGTCCTGAATGAAATCTTGGTTAAATTCTGTAGTGCAAGTTGAACTATCTACAAGATTATCTTCTAGAAATATCTGACCTTCTTATATTAGAAGTTTGTTTTCTAAGATGAGCCAAAAGTTAACATATAAAATTGCCAATCCACGTAAACCTGAGATCGTTGAGCACATGTTCAAAATCTGAAAGGTCACGTGTGTAAAGAAAAATGAGTAATAAGTCTTGGTAACTGTTGCATTAATTTATCTACGTTATCCCTAACATGTCTTTAATCATAACGCTACTATTTCCTTGGTCATTGCAATATTTCTCTCCTTCTTTTCATTCCATAATGCATGCAACTTCATACATTGATTACCTAATCCAAACGTTTTCTCTTCTCATCAATCCTCTATAAAAAGCCTTCATTTTCTAACATCCATCTATTCAATTAGTGTCAGTTTTGTTCTCTCATGAATACTTCCTTCCATCATGTCGTCCCAAACATCCCTCACTGTCATAAAAGAACAAAATCTATGGCTAGCTAAAAGAGACAACTACTACATAAACCTCTGCCATAAGCAAGGATGTGAATCCTACATTTCTTTTCTAAATGGCTCTGTCCTTCCAAACCTTGTCAAAAATTTCTTGGTCAATGCTTCAGTCAGTGAAGATAACCTCAGTATCATTTCCTCCATTTATGGAATTAACTTTTCAATTTCTAAAGTATCCATTGCTGAAGTTATTGGGTGTCCAGTCAGGCATGATGCTGCATGTCTCTCTGTCTTTGACTATGCCAATGCATTTGTCATCCCAAACGATTTGAGCAGACTTGCTCGTCGTCTAAAAAACAACCTCTACTACCTCTTCTCATCCAAGCAAGTCCGGTTCAGGATGATTCTTTTAAATCTCATTCCTAGAGGAAAATTCCATAAAATCCTGAGTGCTAGAAATAGGTTCTTGATCAATCGCCTGGAATCAGGTAAACCAATAAACCTTGCTGCAATTATCTTTGTATACATTAGAGAGTCTCTAATAGATTTTAAGTGTGGTCAAGAATTATTCATTCCCTATGGAAGAGTCCTGTCAGCATGTTCTAATCATATTCTAGTGTTTTGATGATAACAAGCAAAGAAATTTTGTATAAAGCAAACATGGTACTCTAATCGTATGGTTCTAATTTCAGAAGATGTACCAGTACCAGCAATCAAAACTTGGTACTTATGAGAAGCTAGAGAAACGCAACACAAGTCATAAAGCAACTTCTGATACTGCACCAGAACGCTGCAATCATACCTATAACAGAAGTTGAAAAACAAGGCTGAATAGAAGATCATAAGGAATGATTCAATTAATACTATTGAAAGCAACGTCTGATATTACACCAGAACATCGTGAACACATCCACAACAGAAGTTGAAGAACAAAGGCTGAAACGGAAGATTACGAAGATTGATTCAAATTAAACCGTTGAAGACATAATCATTAGCAAAACGGCTGCAACACTCCAAAAATGAAATTCCCAAGGTTGATTGAAGAAGCTATCCACATGCAAATCCTTGGAGACAACAAAAGCAAAGACAACACGCAAACCATTTAATGCTGAATACAAGCTTTGAAGATAATCGTTAAAAATTCTAAACCTATATATCCTCATGATCATTTGAAGAAAAAAATACAAGGAGTGAAAAAGAAGAAAACAAGAAAGAACACACATGAACGCTGCAACTCTGAAAAATATCAAGTGTGAAGAAAAACTCTCTGAAGCAAAAATTTTCTTACCCATAATCTGAGTTCATTATTTTGTACTTAATCTTAGTGAAATATCACGTTTGTGATTACATCATTTTAGAAGTAACGTTACACACTGTCATTAGAAGTTACGTGGTAACTGTGTCCTTGAGAGACCAGATAGGTCAGGAGTCTTAAGAAGTCTAGGACTAGTTGAGTCTTAGAAGTTAGTTAGTCACAAAATAGTTGGTTTGTGCAAGATTGTTAGTCACGAGCAGTTTAGCTCGTGCATTGTATTGTAAGTCACGACAGTTGGTCGTGCAAGTGTAATCAGGTTCCGATTATAGTGGATTAAGTCCTCGTTGAGAGAGGCAAATTACCTTGTTGAGGGTGGACTGGAGGTAGCCTTATTAAGAAGGTGAACCAGGATAAAAATAACTGTGTTCTGTCTATCTTTCCATCATCAAGTTTTTTTTAAAGGAACCACTTATTCAACCCCCCTTATACGTGTTTTCTCAACCTTCAGTTAAGAACGACACTAATGTCATGATCATGATGCATGAGAAACACGACATCATTTTCATGGTTGTGATATCGTAAAAGTATTGTTGTATTAATGTACTTAATTTCTATTTGTGTTTGTTGTTAAGCGTTGTTTGTGTTGTTGTTGTTGTTTAATCTTTGTTTGTGTTCATTTAGTCTTAATACTAATATGATTCACGAATAAATAAAGTCTAGTTGATTTCACAAAAAATACAGGACATACAATTATTGGTTGGTGGAGGCTGCTCCACGATTAGGACAATTATTTCTATTGTGTCCGACTTGACGACATATGCTACACTTTATTTCCAATTTATCATGATCATCAATATTAGTTCTAATACGCGTTTTGTTGGGTCGACACTTTTTCTTTCTTCGCACCATATCATTATGCCAAACTACTTCCCCCTCATACGCAGGCCAGTAATTCTCCTTTGCGATAACTAGAAATGCTTTGTTGTATACTCCGAGCAAGGTGTCAGTCTTGTAAATGGAAGATAAGAGTGTTAAGACATCTCGGTGGGCATATGAATATGCTGCTATGACATGGGAGCAAGGCTCGCGAAAGGATTAAAACTTTCCGCTGTCGCACCACCCTTCTTTTAGCAGAACCCTATACTCTTGTCTCGGCAAGCCCTCATTGGGGTGAATTTTTTCTTTCACATTGAGGGTGCGGTTGAATCGGTCCAAAGCTGTAACATGATGACTATTGGCTTTGGCAGATTGTTCTTTCATAAATTTCATGCAACTTTCAGTGAACAGTTGTCTCGATTCCCGTTGTCGTAAGTTGTAGTTCATTTCTCTCGGGCTAGATTATCAATCCATATGCCTGCATCCAGATTCGAAAATACGATTTCACAGCGATAATGTTGGAATGTTGGTTGAGTTAATGCATATCCAACATTGACAAGAGTCTTCCGAAGAACCTTATCCTTGATCTCCCGCACGAACTTTTGCGCAATATGTCGAATATAGTAGACATGCATTGAAGGTGGTTCGTGTCAACTGTTTGTTGGATTATTGCATGCACTCTCGATGGAAGCATGCCTATCGGAAATCAAACAGAGTCCAGGTTGTAGAGAAACGTATGTCCTAAGATTCATGAGAAAGAAACTCCAACTCCCATAAATTTCACCTTCCACAAGAGCAGATGCAACTGGAAAAATATTACTGTTTCCTTGTGCAACGACCATCAATAAGGTTCCCTTGTATTTACCGTATAGCCAAGTGCCATATATTTGAATAACTTGTTTGCAACATGCAAGGTCGAAAAGCCCAGAACAGTCGATAGAATATCCTATTCCCTTGAACAAACGCTCTGTTGGGAGAATGCGACAGAAGTGTTTCTAAAATAGAAACGGTGTCATGAGCTTAAGTCTAAAATGCAGTAAAGAAACGTGGAAGTTGTTTGTATGAGTCCTCCCAGTTTCTATACACAATTTCAATTGCCTTGGCTTTTGGCTAACCATGCCTTTCTATAAGATGGAGTATAGTTGTATGTTGTAACGATATTACAGATTATCATTTTCACCTTCATTGACGGATTGTTGGTCAAAAGAGGTAAGATTTCTTTCCATATAATATCATAACTTAACTTGCGATGATCTTGTGACAAATTTGTTTAACTCATGTGTGATCTTGGGAAATAAATACTATCACCCATCACTTCTCTTCCAGTAGGATGCAGCCAGCCTGGATCCACAATCAGGGTTTGTACACAGATTTTTGTACCTCTCCACATTGGTGCGATTCACATTTAAATCAACATTATGTGCCATGTAAAAAAAATTTATGGCTCACACACAGTCCTCCTTTGAAAGAAATTTGTCTCCAACTTTTAACATCCCATCTGATTGTGTGTACGGATCGAAGAAAATATCAGATGACGGTTCATCCCCATCCAAGTTCAAGTTACTCATGTGTGCAAGAGGCGTGTACGCATGAGATGGTGGAACAACAAAGTCTTGTTCGTTTTCAGATTCCTCATTGACCATGTGATCAACTTCTAGCTCTGATGCTTCTTCTTCTTCGTCTACGACGTCGACCTCTACTTGCTTGTCGACGAGTGGATCAATGACTTGTGACTCCACCAATTTTAAAAGTTGAGTTTCTTGTAGGGTAACATACAACTTTATGGAGTCGTAACCAGAATGCTCATGATTAGCAAACATATTCTGTAAATCTTCGTCATCATGTACCTCAACTTGAAAAAACTTAACCGGGTTGTTATCACGAAAAAATGGATATTGGTAGAAAAACTGTAATATAGTACCCCGTGCAGGCTTCACCTTTAGTCTCTTTTTGAAGTAACAAAAATTTGCTTTTCTGTTTATAAGAAAATCGTGTAATTTCAGTGTTTCTAAATCGAAAAACCAGCATCTTCACAAACGCAAGTCTCACCATTAATGTGCGCATTGATAACGTATTGTGATGAAAAGAACATTGTTGATTGTATAATGAGATGTTTGATTTTTATAGCAGCTCCACCACTTTAAGTAGAAGAAGAAAGTTGGATCTGTAACACAAAATTATTTAAATTATGTGTATTGTACACTCACTTGCATTACACTTGACAGGATGCATACTATACACTCACATGCATTACAGTTGATGGAATTAATGGATGAAGTTAAACATATTTTTCAGTTGATGGGACTAGACTTGACCATGCTGAGTTGAGTAAACCGGACATGCATGCCCTTGTCTAGTGCAATCAGACAGACACAGACAGTTGGTATAGATCGATTACAATCCCTAAACTGTATGTGTCTGACCTGTACTAGTTGCACGACCCCCGCAAAAAATACACAACCAACCACCACCCCAACAATGCCAACAAATCCAACACCAAACTCAGTACCAACATCATCAAACATCCGAACACCAATACCAATACCCTTACCAAGTCGATTATCAAACTACATACCAAAAACAACCATATAGCTACACCCAACAACAACAAAGTCACTAATCCCAACATCACAATGCGGGCCCATCCATATCCACACTCCATCCTAGCCCCGACTTGAGCCTAGATGAGGAATACGACCCAAATGACCCAATAATTACACAATCATCACTTTACCGTAGCACCGAACGACAACCATATGGATACACCACACCCCGAGCAACAATGCCTTTTTACCAAGGCAATTCAAGTGCGGGGTGCTACCAATTATATATGGCTACCTCACCACCCCCACCACTACGAAAAAACTTTGATGGAATGGGGAACCAATTCATTAACAGTACAATCGAAGAATTTTATGTAGGGGCTAATACAAGGCTCACCTACCCAAACACAACAAGAAGCTCAAAGGGGTAGGGGTCGACAACATGTTTGGGTAGCGCCTAGGTGCGAAACTGACGGTCGTTATGGTGACGGTAGGCATTAGAATATTTGTAATCTTTTTTTTAATTTGTAGTGCATGTTTTATCATTAATATATATTTTTTTCGTATTTTTAATTATTTGTTAAATATTTAATTTTATATAAAAATAAAATTAAAAAAAAGCATAGGTGTCACCCCACATGGCAGCCCTAAATAGGCTTGCACATAGGCGTCATGGGGGGTGGCACATTTGTATAAAGATAAAAGACATTGACACCATGAGGGGTAGCTCCTATGTGTAGGGAACCCCCCAATTTGGTTACCCAGGTAATTTTTTTTGAAAACCTGTTTATTTATATTTTTTTTTTGCAAAAAAAGAACAAATAAGACACTTTTTATAAAACAGAGGAAGTATCTTTTGCAATTAATTGCATGTGTTAAGTAACTATACGTTTTAAAATCTCTTTTTTTCAGTTCAATTTTTTTTAAAATTTTTTTATTAATTTATTAATTTCAACAACTTATAAATAAATATTTTCGCAAAATTATTTTTTTAAAATTGTAGATAAGTTATATTAATAAATAAAAAATTATCATAAAATAATAAATCTCAAAGCACAAGTAAATGGACTATGAACAAATACACTACACCGACAAAAGTGGGTAGTATATTTGATTATATCAACACAACACGTTAAAGAAAGTGAGTGTTGTCTACCCTTTTCCCTTTTTTTACGAAATTAACTTTATTCTCGTAACAAAAATAGGGTTTGCAAGAGAACTAAAGACATACTTATTTTATTTCAAACGCAAAAATAATCAAAATCCCTATTTCGACCAATTTTAGCTTTACACCGATAGGAAAGAAATTGGTATTCAAATAATTGGTCTATGAGGTCGACAACCTATTTTACTATTTCAAATTGTCGTACACTTGTAGTGTGTCAAGTTTTTGGCGTTGTTGCCGGGGACCAATTTATTTGATATTGATATTTTGTTATGTCACCGTATAGACTAAAACATTTACTGTTTTTTGTTGCCAATTTATTTGATCAACACTATTACTTTTTGAACCTATAAACGAGATTGAGCGTTTCTTACATGAGAAACAGTGGATTTGGAGACAACACTAAATGGCTAAGGAAGTAGTAGATACTAAGCCCCTTAGGGACTACACAATCCCCACTAATGAGGACTTTGTGAATCCCACTGTGGAGAATAATTTTGAGATTAAGCCCTCCTCTGTGGGCATGATTCAGCATAACCAATTCTCAGGATTACGCACTAATAATCCCAATTTACACTTGTTTATCTTATTCAAATTTTACGGCACGTTAAAAGCTAATAGTGTTGATCAAAATATTATTCTACTTAGATTAATTCCCCCCTCCTTGAGAGATAGAGCCCGAGCATGACTCTAGTCCTTACTTGGTAACTCCATAACAACTTGGACTTAACTAAAAGTTGCATTCCTCGCGCGATATTTTTTGCCGAGTAAAATGACATAAGTGAGGAGTGAGATAAATAGTTTTAGGCAAGAAGATGGGGAATCTTTGTTTGACACTTGAGAGAATTTTAAGGACCTCATGAGATTAAGAAATGGCTCATTGTCCACACATTTTTTAACGATCTCCTTTACTCCACAAGATGGCCCTTGATGTGGCTGTCGGTGGCTCCCTAATGAATAATCCTCAAGACGTAGCCTACAACCTTATAGAGGATATGGTGAAGAACCACCACTCGTGAGGAAGCGCCCATGAAATTGTGACAAAAGTCCCTCAAGAGAGTAAACTCTACGAAATTAGTCTCTTTAACCATATGAACGCCAAAGTAGATGCCCTTTTTCAAAAGACAGGAAATCTAAGCATAGTCTCGCTTAATTCCATAGCTCTTACAGCACCGAATGCTTCCATTGTTCTCTTATATGAGAAATACAGAATAAACGTATTTCATACCCTAACTTTTGACCCCCCCTGAGATGACATATCTTCAGGATTTTCATCAAGTCAGAGTAAGTACCTAGAACAGTCTGACATTCAATCGAGGGTGTTCAAAGACAGGAAAACTCAGGCAAAGGATCAATCAATAGGAGGATTAGTCTCTAATACAATCATAAGACTCAAGAGCTTCATTATTTCACCTATGATTGATTAGACACCCAGTCATATAAGTACAGAATTACTCAGATCCACAAACTAGGGTTTTGAGCCTTATCAAGGACTAAAATCAGGGATCACCTTTGGGAAACCATAAAAAGCCCTAGGGAATCATTCAAAGACATCAATCATCTTCAAATAACTCATATGACAAGATCCACTGGACATCACACCTCATTTCAAAGTCTACAGTCATTATTTTCATCTGGTCGACAATTAGGGTTTTTGACCTAATTCACCAGGATAGTTGACTTTTAATCAGGGCATGAATCCAAAACTCAAGACATGATTCAAGAATCTCTACTACCTCAATATAATCCATTTACATCATTCATTTGAGGAAAAGATCTTGATTCTACACAAAAGTCCAAAATCTCACCTTATCTGGAAAAAGTCAACTGTATAGGATCACCATTGACTTTTGAGATCTTTGGTCAAAAAATGACTTTCAAGGATCAATATCATCAATATATGGATGGTAAAGTCATTTGACCAAAGAAATTCAAAGAAATTCATCAAGGAGCAAAAAGTCGGGAATTAGGGTTTTTTAAGGCATGGTGAGAACTCAAAATTTCACCTACACAACTCAAAAAACTTCCAACATGAAAGTTGTAGATCTTGCAAAATAAAACAACATCTTACAAAGGAACTTTTTTCAAAATATCAATCATTTAAGAGTTTTAGAAGTTTTGGAGTTTTAGGTCATAAACACTTAGAAATTTTTCTAAGTGTTTTAACCTAGTTTTCTTCCAACTTTGGCCTCATTTTTCACAAATTTTCCAAAGGATTTTGAAGAAACTCCAAACTAATGATTTGAAGTAGATGTTTAGGGATTTCCAAATTGTGTTCAACCTTCTCCAAATTCATTTTGAGCTAGGAGTTATGCTTGTTCAAAGTTGGCCTCATGAAGTGAAATTATAGGTCATGCATCATTTTTGAACTTTGAAATTTTGTGCACATGACCTCAAATATGGATGCTACACGACCCATAACACATCTGAAAACATACCATGCATTCATTTTTACCATGCCATGATAATTGAAGAAGATTCCTAAAACAAGAACATGTGATTATGTAATGATTACATTTGTGAATTTATGGCAAATTGATGAATCACCCAAGGAATCTTCTCACCAACCAATTAGAGCTCACTTTGCATCTGAAATGTTCCCCAAGATCAGATAGAATCAATGGATAGGGAGCTGGCTCGAAAATGCAATGATCACACTTGGATATTCTTTGAAATTTCTTCATGGCTAAGAAACCAAACTCACTTCACTAAGCAAGCTCACTACACACAATTACTCTGAACCAATTGCCTATAAATAGAGGGCTCTTTCTCATTCAGAAAACACACCAAAGCAACCATATTCCTTGCTTTCTCTTTCTCTTCTCATGCTTATTGTTTTTCAAAGTTCTTTGGCAAGAAGAATCGTTTTCTTCAAACCAGAGCTCATCTTTGGAAAGTAAGCATTCTAACATCTCAAGGGAGGTCATTTGAGGTGATCCAAGCACCTGGATCACTTCTGTAAGTGGAGGAACACCATTGTTGCTCTCACTTTGGAGCATTTGCAGTTGGAGGTCCATAGAGTAATTCAGGAGGTTTCAAGCCAAGCCAATCATCCAGACACACTCCTCAGGTCATAGTGAAGCTAACCAGATGGCTGCAGCTCGTCTGTAACTCCAAATTCAACAACCTCCATGTCTACTTGAAGCTCAAATCGAGGGAGGTCCATAGAGCAATTCAGGAGGATTCAAGCTCTAATAAGCATTCAGTTAGCATCATTGAGTCTCAAGGAAGCTATTGAGATCATTCATTCAAGCCCAGGTGTTCTCCATCATCCTCACGACCTCCATTTTCAGAGGTAAGTTTCTGAACCTCACCTCTTTAACTTAAGCACTCTTTGAGTTAAAGCTCGATTCTATCTTGTTCAGCATCATTAGAGGATTGAAAACCCTCTATCATTATTCATTTATTCATCTTGTTTGTCATTTAATTTCAAATTTAGGGTTCATGTGTTCTTAGAGTTCTCTGAGAAATTAGGTAGTTATAGCTAATATAAATAAATGTTAGTTACATATCTGAGTTCGTGAGGAAATTTAGAGCAAAATTGATGTTTACATCATGTCATTTAGTTGAGAAACCAGAGAGTTAGAAATTTTAGAATTTGAGAGCTTGAGGAAGAAGACGACCATGGCTGTCGCGCGCAAAATTCAAATCCAAGGGCAGGGTTTATTTTATTTTGAATAGTATGCGTTTTACAAACGAATTCATCGTTTTCCCTAGTGGCCTCACATACGCCCTTAGTCTCCTCATGCCTCAAGTCTGGGGTTCGAATCCCCCTCGCCCCAGACTTTTTGATCCTTTTATTTTTTCAATGATTTACCACTTGTTTTGAAACATAACCAAATGGGTGTGTGTCATTGTCACTAAGCGCGCGTTGGCTCAGTGGTGTTGTTTTGGGCTGGTAATACAAAGGGCGTGGGTTCAAACCTGGTTGGTGACAAAACCCTATTTTTTACCACTTTTTCCCATTTAATTTCTTCACAACTTTAACCAATTATTTAACCTATCAAATTAATTTATTTTCACTTCATTTTTCACACACTTGTCATTTAATATATCTATTTTGTGAATAATAAAAAAAATCATAAAAATATTATTTATTTCATATATTTTTATTAGGTTTAAAATAGTATGTTTTAAGTGTTTTTTTCTTAAATACTTTAAATATATTTTCACTTTGTTTTAACCTAATCATTTTGTAAATAAGGTTTATGATAAAACCCTATTTGTTTAGGTTTTAATTAGGCATAGATCTTCATCTTTACCTTAATTAAATTGACTTTTTGTCAATTTTCAAAACTGTTTTCAGTCTCCGAATAAGTCAAATGATTAGGGTTTTCAAACAACAAAACCTTGTATCATTCTAAATCATTTTCCAACTGTTTTTATAACCAGTACTGTAAAGTACTGGGCCTCTAATAGAGTGTAAGTCCCAAAAACCTTCTCTTCTTAGCTTGTTTTCAAAACTGTATTTTCAAAATCTTCTTTCTGTTTTCAAAACATTCTTCTGGTATTTGAAGGGCATTATTCCCGGTGAAACTCTTCAGATACCTATGTGACCTTTGTCCATCTTCACTTCTTCTGTTTTCAAAAACCATTAACTGTTTATCATATATATATTCAACTGTTATCCATCAATTGCTGGTAAAGCTTTGTACATACTTCTCCAAAGGCCTCCACTCCATCCAGGTTAGGCTTTACAAGCTTTCAATTTACAGTCTTTATTTAAATTACTGTCAAATATAAACTGTGCATATATATATTAGTTTAGAACTACGTTTGAGTGTAAACCTTAGGACAGTTAAACTATATATATATTATAGGAATATGACCTAGGATTGAGAATGTCTTCCCGGTGAAGGCTCTTTACTAATTAGAGATCTGTAGTTCAAACCCCCAAGATGAATTATTCCCGGTGAAACATCTTGGCAAAAACCTTAGAATCCAAATAATAGGACACATCCACCCAAAGAGGAATTATTCCCGGTGAAACCTCTTACCCATTTGCTTAGAGCCAAAATAAGTTCAAAACTACATAGCTTTCTCTTGTGCTATAACAAGGACCCTCGATTAGCCTCCTCTTGGGCTTTGTACAAGGACCCACAGGCTTCTTAAAAGCATTTCCAGCTTCCTCTTGAGCTTGTATACAAGGACCCATCAGGTTTCTTATAAACATAGGAACAGGTCTTTAGTCACCTTTTAGCCTACCCTGGTGAGTTTTCTTCCAATTTAAACCAGACTTTAAACAAGCTAAGTTTGTCTCAATTTTGCATTGAGTACACCTTTTGGAATGAGAGACATGGACAGTCTCTGTCACCCTTATCTTCATCAATCTTCCTTAGCAGAGTCTAGGATCTATGTTTATTTTCTCCTCAGCATGAGTCAGCCTTCATCTTGGGCTTTAAACAAGAAGTCTCCACTAGATAATCTTTCTGCCAATCATTTCAATAAAATTCCCTGGAAAGGGTTAGCCTCCAAATCAATCCATCATTTCAATAAAATTCCCTGGAAAGGGTTAGCTTCCACACATTCCTTCATGTTAATAAAAAATCCCTGGAAAGGGTTAGCCTCCAAAGTCAATTAATAAATAAATAAAGATTCATTTCTCCTAGGAGATAATTTCCCCAAAAGAGTCAAAACCCCTGGAAAGGGTCAGCCTCCAAAAACATGATAAGGTCAGTCTTTTACCAAATAATTTCTCCAGCTGAGTCAAAATCCCTGGAAAGGGTTAGCTTCCAAAGAAAAAAAGTCTTTCAATAAATAAAATCTCCTCAATAAAGTCAAAACCAACAAAAAACAGTTAGCCTCAACCTTGGGCTTCATACAAGGCACCAAACAATAAAACTCCCTTGTCAAAGAGTCTGCCACAACCTTGGGCTTTGTACAAGGCAGAAAATAATGTTTTCCCTAGCTAAAGTCAGCCACAACCTTGGGCTTTGTACAAGGCACACAAAATAGAGTCATTCATAAATTCAGTTATCCTCAGCAATTAGCCACAACCTTGGGCTTTGTACAAGGCACACAAATAGAGTCTCCCTAATTAGAGTCAGCCTCAATTCTGGGCTTTGTACAGAACACCAAATAAAAATCCATCAAATAAACACTCTCCAATTAGAGTCAGCCTCAATTCTGGGCTTTGTACAGAACACCAAAAACTCCTTAGTTTAAATTCTCCCCAGTAGAGTTATTATTTTAATAAGTCAATAAAATCAATCAAAAAGCCTCAAGCTTGGGCCTCATACAAGCCAGCTAAAGTCAAATCTTTTATACAGTAGATAGACATAGCTTATCTCTATAGAGAGATATTTTTTACTACTCTACCACATTCAAACAAACAAACATTTCAATTTCAATTTTAATCAAGTCTCCCATTTAGGATTTTGAAAGGCATGAGCTGGCAGTAAAACCCAGACATGTGGTAACTTTCCCTAATTTGGATGAGCATCTTTCTTTCATTTAAGAGGCAGGTATACTTGCACATACACAAGTAAGGTCCCCCTCTTGAATGAAATGAATTCAGTTATTCTGTCACTCTTTTAAATGTTTGTGGTAGAATAGTACTAATACCTCTCTGTAAAGATGATTTCATGTCTCTTTACTGTAAACAGAGATTTAATTCAAAGCTTCAACCTTGAGCTTTAAGCAAGGCACCAAAAATAATTAATTTCCCTAGTTAGTTCCCCGAACTACATTAAGCTCTGACTTCCACTAGGGATATGTAGGCATGAGGTTCACAAGGAATCTCAGCGAGCTAATAAAATACCAAAAATAGTCAGTCTGTCTGTCTGTCTTTCTTTTATTCAATTCAATTCTTTCTCCTAACACAAAGGAGAAACTTTCCCAATCATTAGCAGCACAAACACATTTAGACATAGAGAAGGTTCCTGTAGAGTACTACAGATATGTAGGGTGTTTAAACACTTCCCTATGTATAACCGACCCCCCGGACTCCAGAATTTCTAGTCTAGGTGAAATCCCCACACTTAGCAAACTCCTAGGGTTTAGTTGAGATCTTTTTTTCCCTTTCCTACTCGTAGGACCAATAAGAAAGTTCGTGTGATATCGTAGGAAGAACTGAAACAAAATTCATCCCACCACGGGCGCATTCTCCTTCCAAATTTCGCGTGAAGGGTTTAGCGTGCCGTCCTCCCAAGTGAAACGGGGAGGTAAAAAAACGACACCACAGATAAAAATGGCGACTCTGCTGGGGATATAAGTGTTAAAAACCTTGGTTTTTCATCCAAACCAATGGTTGACCTGTTGCTGGTCCAGCCCCAATGAGGAATTAGGGATGCCAAATTCCCCCTCAAACAAGAGAGGTCCTGCCTAACCTCTGTGTCATTTCATGTGTTTGCTGCATTTATATTTGTTTTTTTTGTTTATTCTGTATCGGGAAAGGGCTTGATTCCCCCTTGTGGTGAGAAATCCTATACCCGGATTTGAGTGCAACATAAGATAGGATGGAGGATGTCTTCCCGGTGAAGGCCCTCTAATCTTGGGTTCACAATTCTACTCTTGGGATTTGCCTGGCTGGTTGTGATTAACTGCGCCACTGCATTCCGAGACTGATTTGTACCAGGAGGACCTAGAAACACATTAACCCCACTTAAAGCCTTTTTTTTAGGACGTAGAGCGGCGATTACGGAAGTAATTATCACCCAGATACGACACTCAGAGAAAACTCTCTTATAGATACCAATCAACGTATCTTTAAGGTTGAGCAAAAACTCTGAGACCCCTAGAACCCGTTCTACAGGTACAAAAATCCTTAACCTTAGTTTACCATTGGGGCGGGGATTGCGTTTGGACTTCATGACAACTATACCCTTCAACGCCATGTTTGTTTAAAACTCTTGTGTGTGCATTCATGCATTCATGCATCATTCATTAATAAACAACTAAAAACAAAAAGAGTCTTTTTCGAGTCGTTTTTCAAGGAAACTAAATAACGAACGTTTTGAACTTCATAGAAAGAGAGAAACGGAGAAAGGACTTAAGGATCTATACCATGGATTATGGAAGAAAGAGAGCTAGGAAATACACCTTCAAGATTCCCCAGGTCGAGGAACTGGGAAAGCTCGGAAAACTGGTGGTCAACCCCCAGGCTTTCAAGGAGAAGTATGGAAAACTTCTGCCTTTGCTCAATACCAACATGGTGGTTGGGATCCTTCCCACCTTGGTACAGTTTTACGATCCAACGTATCACTGTTTCACCTTTCCAGATTATCAGCTCATGCCTACGTTGGAGGAGTACTCTCGTCTGATTGGAATACCCGTGTTCGCGCAAGATCCGTACTCCGGTTTGGAAAAGAATCCTGACGACATTATCATTGCTGCAACTACTCCTTTGAACGTAGTCGACATCAGAACTCATATGGTGAGTAGAGGAGGAATTCAAGGATTGCCCTCCAAATTCCTGTTTGATCAAGCTCGGTACTTTGTCGGCATCCAAGATATGAGCGCTTTTGAGGAAGTCTTGGCTTTGCTTATCTACGGATTGTTTTTGTTCCCTAACATTAACGATTTCGTCGACATCAACGCAATTAAGATCTTCTTAATTGGAAATCCAGTTCCAACCTTGCTTGCGGATGCTTATCACTCTATGCATTCAAGAAACCTACAGCGAGGAGGATTAATCACATGCTGCGTACCGTTGTTGTACGAATGGTTCGTTTCGCACCTGCCAAAGTCTAGCACTTTCTGGAATATGAGGGATGGCCTTTACTGGTCACAGAAAATCATATCTCTCACTCATACGGACATTGAGTGGTGTAGTCCTGACAACGACGAAACCAAGATCATCTTCAGTTGCAGAAGTTTTCCCAACATACCCCTTATTGGAACTAAGGGAGGAATCAGTTACAATCCAGCTTTAGCCCGTCGTCAATACGGCTATCCTATGAAAAACATTCCAAGTAACATCCAATTGGAGGGTCTGTTCTTCAAGAACATCGACGATCATGGCAACATGCTGAAGAAAGAAATTGTCCAAGCCTGGCGTCTTGTTCACAGTAAAGGGAGAAGATTGTTAGGAAAACATCTTTGCACCTCCCTGGATCCTTACCTTCAATGGGTACGCGTCAGAGCATTCAAGCTCAGGATGCCATATCAACATCAAGAACCTATTCCCCTAAGGGAACCAATTTACCTTTTCTCCACCGATGTTGAAAAATTACAAGCAGCATTAAACAAGGTATGCCAAGGAAGGAATGCTTGGAGGAACAAGTATCGAATTGTCAACACGGAAAATGTTGAAATTCAAAACATCCTAAGAAGGAAGGATGAGTTACTTGAAGTGCTCGATCGACAAGTGACACAATCATCACTTTCTCATCATATCCCTCCTGCTTCCTGGATCATCGATCAGCTCACGTCAGAGAACGCTCAGCTCAAGAAACAGAAGAAGATGTTAGAACGTGAAGTCGGCTCATCATCAAAATTTTAGAGTCCTTTCTCTCAGTTTCTCTGTATTTCCCTTTTCAAAGTGTGTAAAACGGCGTTTTCGCTTAATTAATAAAAGTTTTGATGTTTCATAACGTAATTATGGTGTTTCCTTGAAAAATAATAACTTAATTGCATATCATACATCGCTTTAGTC